>NC_056743.1:205226622-205481334 GCF_019279795.1 Protopterus annectens
GATTAATCCCATTGCTAAAGCTGTTGTCTTTGCCTCTTTCTTCTACTCCCACATTGATAAGGCAGTTCTTATCCATATCAAATACAATGAGAATTGTGAAAACATACCTTTGTTTTGGAATAACCGTATAAATAAATTATAACAAAATTGAGAAATTTTCTTAATACTTATAAAAAAAAAGTATCATTCTACCTAGCTTTAACATCCCTCTTAAGCAAACTAGTAGAGGGTTTTAAGGAAATCATTATAAACTGAAAGCTGAACATTGTAAAGCTGAAAACTGAGTAAGAACTTCAAATTGCCAGTAATGCTGTAAATAATTATACATCTTTCTTTAATGGTATCAGGAAGTTAAGAGCTAATACCAAAAATGTTTGAAGCCATTTCACAATAATACTGCATTCTCTGACCCAAAAGATACAAGTGCTCACAAATGTAATATTAATTTTACTCCTCTTAGTTATTTCACAGGTTCCCCAATCCCAGCCACCCCCTTTAATTACTATGGAACAAGTTCTCACAGCACATCGTTTATGGGTCCTGATTAATTTACCATTTTGCCTGCTTGTCTTTGCCAAATATGGTGCATCTGAGTCCCTACTTCTCTTTAACCTAAGCTTCCTCTGATTACATTTCTGAAGCCTGGAAACAGTCATTGTAATGCCACTGCACAAGAGTGGCCCAACCACAGACCCTGGTAAGTAGAGACCTGTCTGTCTCTCTAGCCTCAATGGTAAAGTTATGTAATAGATTATCTAATACCTTAATCTGGACATTGAAAATGTCTTAATCCTGTACCCTTAAGAATTCATCTTTGTCAATGGAAGATGATACTTTTTTAGCCTAATAAATTTATTTGAAAAAATAACCAAAGCCAGTAGATAGTGGTTATGCAGTACATAAAGCATATTTGGTCTTGGCCAAGGTCTTTGACTGTGTTCGAATGCTGGCATTATTGACAGACTTGTACATCTGAATATAAAACCTTATGTTGCATAGCTGATAACCTACTGGTTGTCTGACAGAGCCCATGTGGATAGAGTCACAAGTACCAGTTGTTAAAGCAAGTTAAGTTAACTGTGATGTGTCACAAAGCTCAATGTTGGGCCCTCTCCTGTGTGTGATCTGTTTGTCAGCCCATAAGAGCAGCAGTCCTGGCCTGTGTTTATCTAAGGTTTGTAAGGCTTGCAAACTAGTGTAAATTGGGTGGTGGTGGTCAGTCTTCTACTCACAGTTGCTCCTGCATGCGTAAGACCATGTTAACAAGTGGTGTAAGGACATAAGCCTCAGATTAATTGTGAAAAAACCGAGAGTAGTTTATTTAGATTAACAAAACATTTTGTCATTCAAAATATGTGAGACACCCCTCTAATCAGATGTGGTTGGTAGGCTCTCTTGTTGATAATTTATCATTTGATAGTCATGTCTCCACAGTATTCCAGACAGCCTTCTAGCTCATCTGATTTCTAAAGACATCACCACCAGATCCAAAGAAGTATGTTCCCCTTTATTCATATTTCATTAGACTCATTATTAAACATAATGCACAGTTTGGCTTGTATTTGTCTAAAATTTTCTGTCATTGTGGTCTCATTGAATCATCACTGAGAGGATCAGTGGACTCAAATATATTGGTTATCAGGACAGACTGCCAATCCTCTCTCTTGCTCATTCTCTTGTGGAGTCTTCCCACAAGATCTTTATCTAGCCATTTGAGCTATTGAAGATGCAACCCTTTAACATCCTGTTCCTTCACAGAGCAAATGGTACCTCATGTACCCAGTTAAAGAAACTAAACCCTCATCAGTAGGTATACAAGACGCAAGATTCATATTCCAATGTATTCCTCCCCTCTGGAAAAAATGTCCTCTGTATGTCAAATGGAGTAATGCCTTTGCTACCTTCTAGGCAAGTTAAGTCTAAATAATTGGACCAGCAGCCTTAAATTATGTCCTAGTGTGTTTTGCCTTTCCTTCCTTGACCCTGGAGGAAACTATTCACTGCATTGTTTGGTTAGACTTGCAATCATTCTACAGACTGCCTAGTACTTGCCTTTGAATCTATGAACAAAAGCTATTCCCTCACCTATGTCGAATATTTCCCTTTCCTTCAAAAGATATATAAAATTTGCTCTTTTATTTGGAAGTTTTGGATTTTTAAAAATATTGGTCTGAATACTTTGTGCTTTTTTTTTCTATTTGAATATTTATCCTATGCATTCTTTTGATTGTAGTCCCATTCTTCGTGTACTGATCTTTTATTCGGACTCCTCTTGCATTACTTCTATTTCCACATTCCTGTTTTTAAGCAGTTTGTTTTGACAAGGCCACGGGAATGTTTGAGTGCCCAAATAATGGCCCCTGTGTAACTTCTGATCTTGTATCATTAGACTTTATGTAGCGAGTAAGTGTCTCACTTAAATTATTGAATTGAGTTATCACGTCAGTCGCCCTGCTAGACAGGGGTCTAGGGAAGTAAATAGTGTGGGAAGAAATAGCCAGGGAATTGTTATGGCTAGGCTTGTATAGGCCCTAGGGCTGATGGCCTAGTACCAACCTATGAACCTAAAACCATATTGTCATGTTCCCAGTTAAAAATATACATTTATATTTTTGTATAACTGTCATCAGTCTTATATTACATAAACTGCTTAATTTCTGTTTTCCTTTGTCTCACTCCTTCTCCAAAACTTACTCTCCATGTATTGTTCCCACATTTTTCATTGTTTATGTAATTTGTTCCTACCTTTTCTAAAGATCCCATTTGCAGTTCTTTCATTTCTGTTTACAATATTCAATACTTGAAGTATAGTTTGTTTAGACTGATTTCTGTTTTCTAGTAATTGCTTTTTTGACAGCTACCAGGTTTAAACTCAACGAGGAATTACTATGTCTAGCCAATTCAGAGCCTGTATTTTGGCTTAGAAAAAAGCATTTCCTTATTTACACCTTGCTTATCCAATATTTTTGACAGTGTGTACTGTTGGGAGTTTGTGAAGTTTCCCATTTCATTACACTCCCAAAACATATGATCTCAATCTGCATTCATTCTTTACGAATGGTTCTCAGTTCTGACCCCTTGGAACCGGCTAAGCAGTTCTACAGCTTGTGCCAACCAAAAAACTGTCAAGCTGAGACTCTACCCACAATGCCCTTTTCTCCATTACCTCAGATGTCATTTGTCACTCTGATAACTAGTCTTGTTAGCTGATCTCTCCAGCCAAGTGCTTTAATTATATTTATACATTCCTTTTTTAAACTTGCTGTCTATATTTTTTAAACTAGTTTATCTTTCTGTTTGTTATTTTTTAAACTAGTTTATCTTTGTTTGTTGTTGACTGCGGTGGTGGTGCTGCAGTAGCGTTGTTGCCTCATTGCAAGACGTTGTCCCGTTCGATTCTCAGCTAGAGCGTCTTATGTGTGGAGGCATACGTGACTAGGGCGTGCCTTAGTTGAAGGTTGTGCGTCAGGGCTGGTAACCTGGTACGTAAAAATCCACTACCAATCATTAGTGGACCGGAGTTCCGCTGTAGTGATCCCTAACTGGGAAAAGCCAAAAGACACAAACAAATCTTTGTTTGTTATTTTAGAATGTGTGTGTCTGTAAATTGGTTCTTTAATTTTTACCTCTTAGGTAATCTCTCTAAATACCATCGCTGGTATTTTCCTTTCTCCTTTTACCATTTTTTGGTGTTTCTTCCTACCATTGTTGGTAGGTTTCTTATCTGTCCTGTAAGTGTGAATGTGTGTGTTTTTTCTTTGAAATGTCAGAAAAGCAGGAAGGCATGGCAGCCTTTAAGCAGTGCCGAGATTGTGGAAGAAAGATCCCCAATTCAGACAGGCATCTTTCATGTGTATAATGCTTGGGTGCACCCCTCTTAGAGACTGATTAATAAGATCTGCCAAGGTTTTAGTTCTAGAACTTTGGCAGAGCACCGGAATAAGCTGATTTTGAAAGGATTGTTAAAATCCACTTTGATGAAGCCCTGTTTAAGGCAGAGTCCTCTTCCACCAAAGTTGAACATAAAAAGAGACATCATTCAGTGCTGAGATCACCATCAGCAATGGACTCCAAAAGGCACAAGTCTCCAGTTCCATCACTCCCCTCAGAACCGAAGAGTAGTGTTCTTAAACTAATTGTGAAACAGCCTTCTGCACCGCCATTTATGACTCCCTCGGCATGTACTGTTTCATCACCAACTTTGACAACCTAGTCTCAACAGTCTTGGCAACACTAACTATAACAGTCTCGGCACCGATAGTTTCGCCTGCACCAGAATCTATGACCTCCCACTCTGTTCCGACTTCTCAGTCTGCTCCACACCATATGGTGCTGAAGCTTGAAGCATTTGTACCTGCCAGAACAAGATACTTCTTCTGTAGACCCCTTTCTGGGTCAACGTTCCAGTACATTCATGGATAGGCCAGAGGCTCCCTCAGATATGTCGGTCCGATCAACCAGAAGTGTTTCTGAGGTAGACCTGGTGAGATTAGTGGATCAGCTTTTAGTAGCTAGAGGGGGCCTTCTTGCACCCACTTAGACCTTCCTTCCCTTCTGGAGTCTAGTTCTTTTCTTCCGGGACTCCCTCTGATTTTCTTCCTCCGACCTCCCTTTTAGGTTTGGAGCCCAGCACTTTGATTACCCAAGTTCCAGCTGTTGTGGTGCTGACAGAAGCTCCTTCTTTAGTACTGGATCATCTCTGATGTCTTTGGCTCCCTTGGAGCAGAGTCTGTTGGGGCCGTAGTTCGGCTGTCAGTTCAGGGAGCTCCAGTATGGCACCGATTGTGTGCTTGGAGCCGTCCATAGCTCTCTGAACCCTCACAATTTTGGAGTCTTCCCCATCTCCTGTTTTGGAGGGCGGTCCTCCAGAGCAGATTGTAACCCTAGTTCTGAGGATCTTCATCGTGTTTCTCTGTTGCAGTCATTACTCTTGGGTTATCCTGCTGGCAGGCTGCCCGTGGTCTGTCAGAATTCCAATGTCTAGGTCTGGCGTCAGTTACTGTCGCCTCTTCCCTGACGTCAGTGCGCCAGGGGTATAAAAGATGCAGCTGACGCCATTTTCTTCAGTCTTTCTTGCCTCGCGGTGCCCTAAGCAAAAGCAGTTTGCAAGTGCCAGTCGTCCAACTCCTGAGATTTTCAAATCTGAATTTCAGAACCAAAGTCTTCATTAAAGCTAAGTACCCCTTTGGGGAAACTTTTTTCTTGCTCCAGACCGATGTCAGAAAAAGTTAACAATTATATTTCTTGTGGGTAGCAAATACCTCATAAGGATTTTCACTCTTACAGTATTTCTTGCCTAGGCCCTGATCACAACGTTGCTAGCTGTCGGTTTTGTGCTAGATTCAACCAAAGCACTATCGAGCGTTGGTTCGATTTTGCATTTAATTACTTTGGCCGACGATTTAATTATATAATGCCGGTGGAACAGCCGACAACCAGAGCTTACAAAAAACGCAAGGACAAGGATAGGCATCCGAGGCCCAAAACAGACGCCTCTTCTAGGCCATTGGCCGGTTCTCAGTGAGGCGCTTTCGCAGCCTGGCGCCCGCTACCTCAGAGCCACAGGCCGCTACAGACTCCCACGTGGAGCTGACTGGGCCTCTGGAAACTCAAAGTATTGGACACTCGGAAATCAATCCCTCAGATGGGTCCGGAGCCGCTGAGCAGGCATCGGCTTCTGAGGGTGTCTTCAGACCAACAGAGCTATATGTTAAGCCATCTTCAGCTTCACAGACAAAGACTAAAGCACTAAAGACAAAGAAACAAGTACAGCATTCTCCTCTTCAGACTTCCATGTCTAAAAAACAGATGCTCAAAATGGCCGAAGACCTAATTACTTTGATCAGGGTTTCCCATCCCCCTCCTGATAAGAGGCCTAGGCAAGAGACAGAGTATTATTATTCTGATCAGGTTTCTATTTCCTCTGATTCCTCTTCTGAACAGGATTACCCCATGCTTCCCTATGAGGATTCTGATGCTGAAGAATCCTTTCTTTCAGCCTCTCCTCCTGAGGACTATTCTTTTGGGGAAACACTGCGTACTATGAGGGATTATTTCCACTGGGAGAGCCAAGATTATTCTGAGTCTAAGAAAAGGCTCAGAGACTTCCTGCTTCTTCCTTAGCACAGACCCTTAGCTATCCTGTTCTAGACATTGTAGATGTATTTTCAGAGTCCGGACTGTCCCCTGACTCTTTACCCCCTGTACCTGCTAAGCCAGTCAGATGTTACAGGGTACCGGATTCTAATAAATTCCTATATAAAAACCGCGCAGCAGACCCAGAAACTGTATCTCATGGTCCCAAGGGGGTTAGAGCTTCCACTGCAAAAAAACCCTGTTCCCTCTGAAAGGGATTCTAGGGCGCTAGACAGATGGGGGGAAAAGTTTACACTTCTGCCACTCTGGCTGTAAGGGCTTTAAATTGTCAATTTCATATGCTTAAATATCAGCAATATTTAATGTCACTACTTAAGCAAAAAATGTTGACAAATACTGAATGTTCAGAGAACAAATCATTGCAGGATTTATTGCATGCAACTGAACAAGTGGGAAAGCATACTTTGCATTGTGGTTATGATTCATTGGAGGCCACTTGCAGGGCCGTTGTTACAGGTTCTGTTATTAGAAGGCATGCTTGGTTAAAGGAAGTATATCTGCCTGATCATGTTAAAGCAAAATTATTAGATGCACCCTTACAGCATGATACTTTGTTTGGTACTAAAGCAGAAGAGGTATTGAAAAAAATGGAGGATAAAACAAAATCCATGCAAACTGTAAAGGATTTCTTACAGGTACAGCCACCCAGATTTAGCAGGAACTGGCCTTCTAAAAATTGGTCCTTTCCAGACTCTGACAGACCACAAAGAGATGGATACAGACATCCCAGAGGCAGATCTCAGCCCCAAGGCTCATACAGACCTAAACAATGGGGTGCTCCTACCTCCAAAAGCGGAGAAGACAAATCATAGCCTTACAGGAAACAATCCCAGTGACTTTCCTCTACCAGTTCCAAGCAATTTTCTTTTGACAGCCCCCTTAGGGGGAAAACTGGCACTTTATTCATTAAATTGGCAAATAGTTACCCAAGACAAATGGGTTCTGAACATAGTGTCCCAAGGCTACAGGTTCCATTTTCACACACTACCAAGGTCAAAGGGCATGCCAGACCTGCCACACAATCAAAGGGCAGAGGCACAAAAACAAATAACAACCCTCATGGACATGAGGGCCATTCAGCAAGTACCACAACAAGAGCAGGGACCAGGATTTTACTCCAGATTTTTTCTAGTACCCAGGAAGGAGAAAACCTGGAGACCTATTCTGGACCTGTCTATACTAAACACGTTTCTGGAAGTTCCAAAATTCAAGATGTTGACTCTTCAGCAGCTACTGCCCATGCTGGGCAAGAGGGCTTGGCTCGTAACTTTGGACCTAAAAGAGGTATACCTGCATGTCCCAATCAGACAGTCTTGCAGAAGATACCTCAGATTCATAGCTGGCTCAGTGCATTACCAATTCTCTGCACTGCCCTTTGGCTTATCTACTGCGCCCAGTGTCTTAACAAAATGCCTGGCACCAGTAATTGCGTTTTGCAGACAAAAAGGAATTCAAATATATCCCTACTTAGACTGCCTAATTCAAGCAGAGAACAAAGACACTCTTCTTCAGCATCTGGTGTTTGTAAAAAAAAAAAAAAAAATACTAATTGGCCTAGGGTACACAGTAAACGAAAATAAATCAAAACTAGTGCCCTCTCAAGAGATAATATTCCTGGGCGCAAACTTAAATGCAACTGCCCAGATGGCATATCTCATGCCAGACGAGCAAAAACAACTAACTACTTACTTCAAGAAGTTGGCAACAAAAATCCACTTATCTGCAAGGAAAATCCTGCAGGCCTTGGGTTTCATGGCATCCTGCATTCTACTAATTCCATATGCCAGACTGCATATGAGGAAACTTCAGTGGTATCTAAAAAGTGTTTGAACTCCGCTTTGCCACAGCCTGGAGACAGTAATTGCACTCATTCCCTGCCTACAAAAGGAGTTTCGATGGTGGGGAGAAGCCTGGCACCACAACAAGGGTCTGCCATTCAGTTTACCCACAGCCAAACCGACACTGACAACGTATGCATCAGATTATGCCTGGGGGGCCCATATGGCAGGATAATGTATTCAGGGTACATGGCCTGTAAACCAGATGCATCTTCACATCAATCCAAAAGAGAAGCTAGCTGTTCAAAATGCCCTGACAGTTTAAGGACCTGCTTCGTCCAGGACACTTACTGATGGACAGACAACACTACGGTCATGTGGTACATAAACAAGCAGGGGGTTCTCATTCTTATCCCCTCTGCAGACGAGCAATGACCTTATGGGACACCGCAGTGGCTTTTCAAGTCCACTTACAAGCACAATTCCTGCCAGGAAAAACAAATACTCTGGCAGACAAACTAAGCAGAAACCTCATGGATCCCCACGAATGGAAACTGGATCCACAAGTCTTCAGAATGATAATAAGGAAATGGGGTTGCCCAGACATAGATCTATTTGCCTCTCCTCACAACTGTCAACTGCCGAGATTCTGCACAAGGATTTTCCACAAGCAAGCATGGAAAGTGGACGCCTTATCATTCAGCTGGAAAAATCTAACAGTATATGCTTTTCCCCCTCTGCCTCTACTTCCCAGAGTACTCCTAAAGGTCAGTCAAGAGAAGCCAAAAATTATTCTGATTGCCCCAGACTGGCCACGCCAGCACTGGTACTCAATCCTAAAGAGCTTGTCTCAAGGTCCAGCATGGATATTGCCTCAAACTTCTCACTTGCTGACCCAACAAAACAATCAGATCCTGCACATTCAACTCAGGACCTTAAATCTGGCAGCATGGCGGATAAGGTAGCCATTCAAAAAACTCCTCTTTCAAAATCCGTTATGGATGTTATCTTGGAGGCCAGGAGGCCCAGTACCAGAAAATCTTATGCAGAAAAATGGAAGAGATTCTGTGCTTGGAACCAGGAGCAAGGCATCAACACATTTGTACCAAATATTCCTCAGATTTTACAATACCTAACTGAGATGCTGAACAAAGGCCTTTCCTTCTCATCAATTAAGATTCCTGCCTCGGCCATTTCTGCACATTACAATATGGAACCACCTATTTTTTCACATCCTTTAATAAGGCAGTAATTCAGAGGGGCCAAAAACATTAGGCCTCCAAGGAGAGCACCGATTCCGGCCTGGGACCGCAATTATGTTCTGGAGAAACTCACACTGCCTCCTTTCGAGTCAGCATCAACAGCGAATATTAAATTCCTATCTTGGAAGAAAGCTCTTCTCCTAGCCATTACCTCTGCAAGGCGAGTCTCGGAGTTACAAGCACTCATGGCTGTGGAACCTTTCATCATTTTTCATCCAGACAGGGTTTCTCTGAGGACAAACCCTACATTTATGCTTAAGGTGGTGTCCAGTATGGCCCTCAACCAAACCATTCACTTGCCTACCTTTTACCCAAATCCACAGAACAAGGGTGAGAAAATTCTGCACTCTTTGGACATACACAGGCAGTTATGCTTCTACTTGGACAGAACCAAAGCTTTCAGAAAAACTGAGCAACTTTTAGTGTCATATGCTGCAGGATCACATTGAAAGGCTATATCAAAACAGACTATTTCTAAATGGATAGGCCATTGCGTCCGTTTCTGCTATTCTCAGCATGGCAAATCGGTGCCTAAGGGCATTAGGCCTCATTCCACCAGAGCAGCAGCCTTCATCAGAGGAGTACCAACCAAAGAAATCTTAGAGGCTGCAACTTTGAGTTCAGTGCACACCTTTACAAAACACTACCACATGCCTCTCTAAGTCCAGAGCAGGCTTCGCCACTGCAGTTCTGCAGGGCCTCATAGCCTCTCCTAATCCTATTTAGCCCAGCCACCTATCCTCAGCTTTGGGATTCTACCCAAGAGTAATGACTGCAACAGTGAAACACGATGAACATAGTACAGTTGTGTACCTACCATAAATGTAGATGTTCGAGTGTATTCACTGTTGCAGTCCAGGTTACCCACCCACCATCCCCCTTCTCTTTGCTGGGACTTATGTGCACTTCTCTATCCTATACAACCTTTTTGGTGTATTTGCTTGTAGATGAAGGAAATGTTATTTTTGTACATGCATTTCTTTTTGCTCTATTTTTCAGTCTACCTATTTGGGGCACCTGACATCTGGGGCAAGAAAAACTGAAGAAAATGGCGTCAGCTGCATCTTTTATACCCCTGGCGTACTGACATCAGGGAAGAGGCGACAGCAACCGATGCCGGACCTAGACTTTGGAATTCTGGCCGACCACGGGCAGCCTGCCAGCAGGATAACCCAAGAGTAATGACTGCAACAGTGAATACACTCGAACATCTACATTTATGGTAGGTACACAACTGTACTTTGTCTTTCCCAGTTTTAGGCACCCATCCCTCTTTGTGTGGCCTGCCTTCCAGTTCATGGAGAGAGCTTTAGCTTCAGTGGCCTGGCCTCTCAGTTGGCCCCAGCTACGTCACTTTGTCACATATTTGTACCCTCTGGTGTGCAGCTACCACCATCCCTCACTTGGGGATAGTGAGCACCAAAACGGCAAGATATCCCTGTTCAGGGTCCCTCTTCTGAGTCTTTCTCAGAGATTCCCACTGAGGAACCACCCAGTACGAAGACTTGCAAGAGGAAGCATCTGGATTCTCCAGAAGAATCTGTCATGGAAGACACGGACTACGATGAAGAGAAGGATTCCCTTAGGTCACCCCCTGAAGATGTCTCATTTGGAGGCTTTCTGGAGAGTCTTAAAACAGAGTGGTGATTGGAAGCTCACAAACGCATCCTTAGAGGAATCTGTGCTCTTGCAGGCTTTTGTTGCTCACCTATCTACTTCCTGGGTGACCCTACCCACTGACGAACTTATTAAGCTAATCGTGCAGTTGGCACATTGAGCCCGATCCCTGGAGGTCCAATAAAATTTTTTCAGCTCCAGAAGACGAATCGCATTGGAGAAAGGGTTTAACAGTAGATGCCATGGTGGTGGTGACGGTGGCAGCCACCAAAAAGGAACTTGCTGAGGAGAGTTCCACTGTCCAACCTCCTAACCGAGTGTCTTGGACAATGGATATGTTTTGGAAGCGGGTCTATGCGTCATTGACCTTCACTCTTGGGTCCTTGAATTTCATGGCACACTTCACTAGACTCCAAAGGGATTTGATTAAGGAGTTATGGGATACCCTTGCCAGAGCTTTGTCTGAGGTGCGGGTTAAAGTTGATGTTCATCATGTTACACTGCTGCAGTCATTACACTTGGGTTATCCTGCCGTCAGGCGGTCCCTCAGTCGGCCTGAGTTCCAAAGTCTTGGTCCGGCGTCGGTTGCTGTCGCTTCTTCCCTGATGTCAGTGCGACAGGGGTATACAAGATGCAGCCGATGCCATTTTCTTCAGTCTTTCTTGCCACGTGGTGCCCGAAGCAAAAGCAGTTCGCAAGTGCCGGTCAGCAGACTCCTGAGATTTTAATTCCGAATCCAGAACCGAAGTCTTCTCCAAAGCTAAGTACCCTGTTGAGGAAACTTTTTCTTGCCTCAGACCGATGTCAGTAAAAGTTAACTGTATTTCTTGTGGGAAGCAAATACCTTATAAGGATTTCCATTCTTATTGTATCCCATGCCTAGGCCCAGACCACGACGTCACAGGTTGTTGATTTTGTGCTAGGTTTAACAAGCGCACTATTAAACGTCTGTTTGATTTTGCCCGACATTATTTTGGCAGAAAATTCAATTACACAATGCCGTTGGAACTACCGACGACCGGAATTCACAAAAAGCGCAAAGACAAGGACAGGCATCTGAGGCCCAAAACTGACGACGAAGCCTCTTCTAGGCCTGTTGCCGGTTCTCCGGTTTTCAGCAAGGCGCCTTCGCAGCCCCTGACGACCGCTTCTTTAGAACCACAGACCGCCTCCGACTCCCACGTGGAGATGGCCGGGCCTTCGGACGCACCACTTTTACAGCCTACCGAGACTAACCCTTCAGAGGGATCCGAAGTAGCTGAACAAACCTGTAGCTTCAGAGGGTATTTTCAAATCTACTCAATTAACCATTAAAGCTTCTGCTAAGTCTAAAACTCCTTTAAAAACTAAGAAACAAATTCAGCATTCACCAGGTCAGGCCTCCATGCCTAAGAAACAAATGCTTAAAATGGCCAAAGACCTAATCACTCTGATCAGGGGGTCCCATCCGCCTCCTGATAAAAGGCCTAGACAGGTTGCAGACTATGACTCATCCGACCAGGTGTCCATCTTTTCAGATGCATCCTCAGACCTAGGATATTCCTTACCCCCTTATGAGGATTCTGATGCTGAGGAATCAATTCCTTTAGCCTCTCCGCCAGAGGACTACTCCTTTGGGGAAACCTTGCACACCATGAGGGAGCACTTCCATTGGGAGGGCCAGGATTGTTCAGAATCCAAGAAAAGGCTCAGATTTCCTTTTATTGCCTCAACACAGACCCCTTGCTATTCTTCCATGTTAGATATTGTGGATGATGTGTATAATGCATCCAGTTTAAATCCTGATTCTTTACCTGCTGCTCCAGTTAAGCCAGACAGATACTACAGGGTCCCTGACTCTCACAAATCTCTTTATAAGAGCCCTGCTGCTGACCCTGAAACTATTTCTCTGGGCCCCAAGGGGGGTAAAGGCCTCTTCAGCAAAGAAATCAGTCCCCTCTGACAGAGATTTCAGAGCATTAGACAGATGGGGGAAGAAAGTATATACATCTGAAACTTTAGCAATGAGGGCCTTAAATTGCCAGTTTCACATGCTAAAATATCAGCAATATTTTGTTTCAGATGAAACAAAAAATGCTTCCAAACTCAGATCCTCCTAATTATAAAGAAATGCAGGATTTATTGCATGCAGCTGAACAACTTGGCAAACATAATTTGCAATGTGGTGTTGATTGATTAGAGGCCTCGTGTAGAGCAGCAGTTACAGGATCTGTCATTAGAAGACATGCTTGGTTAAAAGAACAGACGTTACCAGATCATGTTAAAGCAAAATTATTGGATGCACCCTTACAGCAGGATGTTTTATTTGGAGTTAAAGCAGAAAAGGTATTAAAGAAAATGGAGGATAAGGCAAAATGTATGCATACGGTGAAGGATTTCTTACAAGTTCAGCCTCCTCGATTTAGTAGAAATTGGCCAACAAAGAATTGGTCGTTTCCAGTTGCAGACAAACCTCAAAGGGACAGATACAGACATTCAAGAGGTAGAGGTCAACCACAAGGCCCTTACAGACACCTGACAAGGGGGTGCATCAACCCAGAAAGAAGGGGAAGACAGATCTCAAACTTATAAAAAAACAGACCCAATGACTTCCCACTACAGCTGCCAAACAGTTCTCTCTTGGCAGCCCCCTTGGGAGGAAAACTGGCACTTTTCACAATCCGTTGTATGGCAGAATGACATATCTCCCCAACTACCTGTCTCCATAGGGGTTCCCCAGGGATCCATCCTTGGGCCCCTACTCTTATTTGTTTTCACCAATAATCTAGCCTCTGCCACCAAACATGGCCCACTCATACAATACGCAGATGACTCAACCATCATCTGCTCAGCCCAGTCCCTACCCAAACTGCAAAAAGTCACTTTTCCTCTGTTGAAACTTGGTTATCCGATGCCCAATTAATACTCAACCCAAACAAAACTAAACTACTAATTTTCCAACCCACCAAACATACTCAAAACAACTCTCACTTTAACATCACAGCAAAAGACAACACCACTATATACCCAACTGAACACACCAAATTGCTAGAAGTGGAAATAGACAATAAACTAAAATTTGACATTCACATATCCTTGACCATAAAAAGAAGTCCACAAAAACTAGGAGCGCTATACAGAAATAAGCAACTTCTCACCAAATCAGCAAAGATTTCAATAGCAAATTACCACCTTATCTCCACCCTACTTTATGCCTGTCCAATATATACCAACCTAAGGCAATGCGATTTAAACAAGCTAGAGACCT
Source organism: Protopterus annectens (assembly GCF_019279795.1). Lineage (NCBI taxonomy): Eukaryota > Metazoa > Chordata > Ceratodontiformes > Protopteridae > Protopterus > Protopterus annectens. The sequence goes on from NC_056743.1 coordinate 205,240,683, forward strand.
GCTACAACAAAATCGCCAAATTTGCCACAGGGGCATCCTACCGTAGTCACCACTCTCTCTCACTTGCTGAACTGGGCTGGCTTGAACTCCCTCACCTCCTTCAATGGTATCACCTCACTCGCCCACAAACTAGTAAATCATCCACTAAATGTCCCATCCCTCCAGAATCTACTCCAACCCTATCGCACCACCAGACCACTAAGATCCTGCATCAAAAATCACTTGCAGATCACTAAAGCCAATAACTTCGCTGGTGAAGCCCTATTCTCTTGCACCATAGCCAAATTATGGAACTCCCTCCCACCCACAATTAACCTCCATACCATCATGCACCCACTTCAAAACTTTACTAAAAGTGCACCTAAAAACATGCTGGCTATGCCCTTGCAACTCCCACTCTAATATCACCCTCCCCATCCAACCACTACCTTTCTTTCCACTCCACTAACTACCTTGAATTTTGGCAAGTTCAGATGCTCATATGCCAGTACTTATTATACAGCAGGAACTTCTTCTTGTAACATTTGTTAATGTCTGTTATGTACTTCACAGATAAAGATTCTAGTTGTCTACTGATGTACTATGTTCTTCATCTGTAAATGTGTTGTAAGTAATTGCTATGTAAATTGTTAATCGCTATGTAATCCAGTGTAACTACTGTCTGTTTATTTTAACTGTGGAGCTTTTCTCCCCGGGCCTCTGCTGAAAATGGACCTATGTCTAGTCGGACACTCCCGGTCAACAAATATATATAAATAAATACATTTTCTGTCACAACTGGCATATGATCACCAAAGACAAATGGGTTCTCAGCATTATATCTCAAGGTTACAGGTTCCACTTTCACACTCTGCCAAGATTAAAAGGAATGTCAAATCTGCCACCAAATCAATGGGCAGAGCCTCATAGACAAATTACGGCACTCATGGCCATGAGAGCTATTCAAAAGGTACCACTACAGGAGCAAGGACAAGGATTTTACTCAAGACTCTTTCTGGTTCCCAGAAAGGACAAAGCCTGGAGGCCCATTCTGGATCTTTCTTCTCTAAACACTTACCTGGATGTTCCAAAATTCAAAATGTTGACACTACAGCAGCTTCTTCCCATGCTGGGCAAGGAAGCTTGGCTTGTAACTTTGGACCTCAAGGAGGCATACCTGCGTGTCCCTATCAGACAAAACTGCAGAAGATACCTCAGATTCATCGCTGGTTCAATGCACTACCAATTCTCTGCACTGCCCTTTGGCTTATCTACTGTGCCCAGGGTCTTCACATAGTGTCCGGCACCAGTAATTGCATTTTACAGACAGAAAGGAATTCAAATTTATCCCTACCTGGACAACTGCCTGATTCAAGCAGAGAGCAAGGACATTCTTCTAAAGCATCTGGCATTTGTAACAAAGTTAAGTTGCCTAGGGTACACAGTAAGCGAAAAGAAGTCAAAACTAGTGCCCTCACAAGAGATAATATTTCTGGATGCCAGCTTAAATACAACGGCCCAGATGGCTTATCTCATGCCAGACAAGCAAGGACAACTGACTCAATATTTTCAATTGATGGCAACAAAGACCCAGCTCCCTGCAAGAACAATTCTGCAGGCCTTGCGTTTCATGGCATCTTGCATACTACTAATTCCATATGCCAGACTGCATATGAGGAAACTACAATGGTACCTAAAGTGTGTCTGGTCTCAACACTGTCAAAGTTTGGAAACAGTAGTACCACTAATTCCTTGCCTTTAACAGGAGTTTCGATGGTGGGCTCAAGCATGTCACCTCAACAAGGGACAGCCTTTCACTCAACCCACAGCCAGGCAAACACTGACAACAGATTCTTCGGATTACGCCTGAGGAGCACACATGGCAGGAAAATGCATTCAGGGCAAGTGGCCCACAGAACAAAGGCATCTTCACATCAATCAAAAAGAGATGCTAGCCGTACAAAATGCCCTTACAGCTTTCAAGGACCTTCTGCATCCTGGACAACTACTACTAAAGACAGACAACACCACAGTTATGTGATACATAAACAAGCAAGGGGGCACTCATTCCTTTCCCCTCTGCAGACAAGCCATGACCTTGTGGAACACAGCTCTAGCCTATCAAGTTCATCTGCAAGCACAATTCCTGCCAGGAGAGAAAAACACACTGGCAGACTACTTAAGCAGAAACATCATAGATCTGCACTAGTGGAAATTACATCCACAAATGTTCAGAATGATAACACAAAAATGGTGGAGCCTGGACATGGATCTGTTTGCATCACCAATGAACTGCCAGCTACAGAAATTCTGCACAAGGACTTGCCACCCGCAAGCATGGAAAGTGGATGCCCTCTCATTCAGCTGGAAGAACCTAAAAGTATATGCTTTTTGACCACTACCTCTCCTTCCAAAGGTACTTATAAAAGCCAGACAAGGAAAGCCAAAGATGATCCTGATTGCCCCAGACTGGCCACGCCAGCACTGCTGGTACCCAGTCTTAACGAAGTTAGCACAGGGTCCACCCTGGATTTTGCCTCAAATCCCACTTCAGACTCAACACAACAATCACATACTTCACAGCCAGCTAAAGACTTTAAACCTGGCTGCATGGCAGATTCCTTAGTCAAGCAAGCAATGCCTCTCTCCAAAGCTGTTATGGATGTCATTCTGGAGGCCAGAAGGCCGAGCACCAGGAAAGCCTATTCGGATAAATGGAAAAGATTCTGTGCCTGGAACCAGGCTCACAGCCTAGACCCTCTTGTCCCAAATATTCCTCAGATACTACAATATTTAACTGAGATGCTGGACAAAGGCCTCTCTTTTTCATCCATCAAAATGAACATCGTCTGATCCTAAATCCCAAAAAAACTAAAATGCTGTTATTTTCACCAACACGTAGGTCTACCGCTTTCACCTTTACCATAAAATCAAATGATGGCACAATAATCTCCCCTGACCCATCTGCAAAACTATTAGGTGTCATCATAGACAATAATCTCAAATTTGACCTACATGTTAACCAAACTATCAAAACCATCAATAAAAAACTAGGGTCACTTTACAGAATAAAAGCCTTCCTAACCCCTCCAGCTAAAATTGCCATAGCTCGCTCTCACCTTCTTTCAACCCTTCTGTATGCATCCCCTCTACTCTCGAATTTGAACAAGACTGTCCTTAACAAACTCTCAATTTGCTACAACCACATTGCCAGGGTTGCCACTGGGCTGCCTTTTAGGACACATCATTGCATCAATCTAAATCAGCTTGGTTGGCTTGAACTACCCAGCCTAATCCAGTATAACCAACTGATTATGGCCTATAAAATCCTCTCTAATCCGGACAATACTCCTGCACTTAAAAATATTATCACCCCCTATAACAATCTTAGACCGCTTCGATCCTCTAACAAACTACTAATTCAGACTAGCAAAATTAATAACACAGCCGGTGATTCTCTCTTTGCAAACTCTGTAAGTAGATCCTGGAACTCACTTCTAGCTGATATTACCTTACTTTCCACCTTAGGTCAATTTAAAACTAGACTCAAACAACATTTGTCACTTAACTGGCTATGTCAATGTATCAAGCCTGGCTAACTCGAATGTGTAAAAATCTGTTAACCAGTTTACTGTGTAATTTAATTTAATCCTGACTTGTGCTCAGGACTAACTTTAACCTGTGGAACTTGTTTAACTTGCTTACTTATGTAATCTCTGTAAATAATCTGTTTGTAATATGTAATGCTGGTATTATGTAATGCTGTATCTGCTTACCCTTGGAGCTTTTCTCCCCGGGCCTCCGCTGAAAATGGACATGCATCCAGTCAGACTATCCCGGTCAACAAATGTAAAATAAAATAAAAATAAAATAAATAAATAAAAATCCACGCCTCTGCCATCTCTGCTCATTACAACACGGACCCACCTCTTTTTTCTAATCCTTTGATAAAGCAGTACCTCAGAGAGGCTAAAAACATAAGACCGCCCCGTAGAGCACCAACTCCAACTTGGGACCTCAACTTCGTGTTGGAAAAATTTACTTTACCTCCTTTTGAGCAAGCAAACTCAGCAGATTTAAAATAATGTCTCTTGGAAAACTGCTCTGCTCCTGGCAATAACCTCAGCACGAACAGTTTCAGAATTACAGGCACTAATGGTAGTGGAACCTTTCATCATTTTCCACCAAGCCATGGTGTCTTTAAGAACAAACTCTACTTTTATGCCAAAGGTGGTATCAAGTGTGGCTCTAAACCAAACTATTCACTTGCCAACGTTTTATCCAAACCCACAGAATAAAGGGGAGAGACTTCTGCATTCTTTGGACATACACAGGCAGTTACGCTTCTACTTGGACAAAACAAAAGCTTTCAGAAAAACTGAGCAATTGTTTGTAGCATATGCTGCAGGAGCACAGGAAAATGCCATTTCAAAACACACCATTTCAAAATGGATAGGACACTGTATACGTTTCTGCTATACACACCATGGGAAAACTGCACCTAACAGCATTAGGTCTCATTCTACCAGGGCAACAGCCACTTCAACTGCCTACCTCAGAGGAGTACCTACCAAGGACATTTTGGAAGCAGCAACTTGGAGTTCTGTACATACCTTCACCAAGCATTACCACCTGCCTCTTTACTCTAAATCCAGAGCTGGCTTTGCCACGGCAGTGCTGCAGGGCCTTATAGCCACCCCTAATGCCTTATAGAACTAGCCACCCTGCCTCAGCTTTGGGACTCTACCCAAGTGTAATGACTGCAGCAGTGTAACACGATGAACATAGTACAGTTTTGTACCTACCATAAATGTAGATGTTAGAGTGTATACACTGCTGCAGTCCAGGTTACCCTCCCTCCTTCCCCTCTTTTTTTGCTGGTACGTACCTATGTCTTCTACCCTTTACTACCTATGGGGAGTATTTGAACTGAAAGTTTTCGATTACTTTTCATTTGTATGTGTTAACAATTTGCATTGCCTACCTTTTTGGGGGCACCTGACATCTGGGGCAAGAAAAACTGAAGAAAACGGTGTCGGCTGCATCTTCTATACCCCTGTCGCACTGACGTCATGGAAGAAGCGACAGCAACCGACGCCGGACCAAGACTTTGGAACTCAGGCCGACTGAGGGGACCGCCTGACGGCAGGATAACCCAAGTGTAATGACTGCAGCAAGTGTATACACTCTAACATCTACATTTATGGTAGGTACAAAACTGTACATGTGAGAGTGTTCAATCTCGCTATTTGTTCTTACACACGGGTTCGGCGCCGAGTCGGCCGAATTGCAAAGCTCTGAATCTCAGAGAAGCTCGAGACCAGCCCATATCCCACAATCCTCCCTGCCATTACCCTGATCTAGTTTGCCGCTGCAACAGATCGGATCGAGGAGAGCTTGGACCAGATAGAAAATTGATAATTGGTTACAGTTTACAGATAAGCTACTTATTTTTTTGCTGAAATAACTTTATATTTCTTAAATAGTTTATAGAAGTGCTGTGTGTGTGTTTTATATATATATATATATATATATATATATATATATATATATATATATATATATAAATCACCTTTATTCTTCAGGCACCCTTTTGTGGCCTAACCCTTTTTTTCTCTGGGTGTGGTTTGTGAGTGTCTTATATTATATAGCCTTTTCTAGACTTGTATATACATTTATAGGATTTAGTAGTTTTTAGCAGTTTTTTTCTACTCATTAGCCTAGTGAAGTGTTTGCTATATTAGTCATGTCGGAGAAAGCTAAATCTGGCTTTAAAAGATGTCAGTGTGGGCAGAAAATGTCCATTACTGACAATCATGCTTCCTGCGTCTACTGTCTTGGCCCTCTCCACCTTCAGGAGGATTGTTCTATTTGCCATTCCTTTAGCGGGAGGATCATGACAGATAGACGCAGGAAGCTTATAGACAGAGGGTTACTTAAGCCTTCCTTTCAAGAGGCTTTGGGCAAGTCGGATCAGGCTTCTAAATCCTCGAAGGGGTCGAAGATGTCGGCGCCCACGTCATCAGCTCCGAGTTCATCTTCTAGGGTTCGTTCGCCGGTTCCACAGACCTCGGGGCCGAGCGTCGAACGTTTCATTCCCCGAGCCCCAGATATTGGAACCAGTGTCGGAGCTGCCACCACTGTCCATTCTTCGGTCGGTGCCATCTTCGGCTCCTTCGACCCGTACTTCCAGACCTTTATCTGAGACAGATGTGGATCGTGTCGTGCAGAAACACATGGAAAACACGGCCCTTTCCAAGTTAATTGCAGTTTCCTCCCAGTTGGTGTCGAAACTAGAAGGCCTCCCCATATCTCCAACGGGTCCTCCTTCGAGACCCATCCAGATCTCGGAGCCGGGAGAGGATGACCTGATGATAGTGGAGCCCTCGGTGCCGAAACCGTCCATTGCACGATCGACACCATTGACTTCGACTCCTTTGGAACCAATAGGGGAGTCGCGGAGCCGACGGTCTCTCCTCAGTTCCGGGACAGAGAGTCATACCGACGTGTCGGTGCCGACTCTCCCTCTCAGGGCCTCGGCGCAGACTGGCTCGGCTCCATCCTCTGGGTCGGAGCCCACGGCACCTGGGTCTGGGATGCTCCCCTGTTCTTCGGAACTGGGGGAGCCCTCGACCCGGGGTTCGGGGGCGTTTGACCTTATGAGGAAAGTATTGTCTGCACAGACAACCACTTCATCAGGGGAATCTTCTCCTTCCCCAAAAGGGCCATTTTCTGTTTCTGCTCCCACGACCCATCCAAAGCGTAGAGCCCCATTGCCTCAGCCACCCCCAGAGGGTTCCCCCCCTGTTCCTTGGAGGCCTCACCAGAAGCCCCCTCTGATGAGGTCCCGAGGAAACGGTTGTGCAAGAGGAGGCAGATAGATTCCCCACAGGAATCTCTAACGTCTGACACCGACTTGGATGAGGCAGAGGGGTCCCCCAAATCACCCTCGGAGGATGTGTCCTTTGCAGACATCCTGGAGATCTTGAAACAGAGGGGTGATTGGCAATCCCTAGCCCCCACTGAGGACGAGTCGGTGCTGCTGAAGGCTTTTGAGGCTCAACCTTCTACCTCCTGGGTGACTCCGCCCTTCGATGAATTGATGGAATTGATTGCTCGAAGGGCGTGGAAGGCACCTGACACAGTGGAACCAGTCCCTAGGAAACCAAACAAGTTCATCACTGCCCCCCAAGATAAATCTTATCTCACCAAGGGAGTTCCTGTCGATGCTATGGTGGTGGCGGCAGCCACGAAAAAGGAGATGTCTGAGTCTTCCTCATCTGTTCATCCTCCTAATAAGGATTCTAGGACTATGGACAGATATGGGAAGTGCGTTTTTAGTTCAGTGACTTTTTCCATGCGTTCGCTAAACTATTTGACTCATTTCACACGTTTGCAGAGGGATCTCATCAAGGAGCTGACAGATACCCTCCAGGGTAATACAGATGCTGCTGTTTCAGAAAAAGTAACAGCACAACTTAACACCCTCACCTCCATAGTAAACTCATCCATGAGGCTCATCTCGTATGCAGCCGAGGGATCGAGTAGAGCTGCAGCTTCAGCGATTGCTTTTCGAAGACCATCATGGATGCGGCTGTGCTCCTTTGCAGAAGCCTTCAAGTCTTCCTTTGCCAATGCCCCTTTTGATGGTGCCACACTTTTCGGGCCCAAGGTTAAGGAGACTCTCACTCGGTGTGAGCAAGAGTGAAAGACCCTGTCTGCTGTCGGGGTCCGTTTTTCCGCTCCTACTAGACCGTACCCCAAAGGGCAACGAGGCAGAAAAATGTGGTTCCGTAAGAATCCGGGATCTTTCCAGACCACACAGAGTGATACCCCCTCCAGAGGCAGAGAAGGGGGTAGAAATGGAAGACGCCACCCCGGCGGCAGAGGGGTCCGCATAACCAAGGCGACAGGGATTCCATCCCTGGGAAGCCTTTCCAGCACTCCTGAAGGGAGACCCGGCTGTCCTGCTCTGGAGGCAGTCGGGGGTCGCTTGGCTTTATACCCACTGGCCTGGCTGAAAATTACTTCGGATTCCTGGGTAAAAAGCATTATAACCAGAGCATACAAAATCCCCTTCACATCATCTCCACCTCTACAAAGAAGGTTTCCAGACGTGCCACCCCGTCTGCGAAATCCAGCAGCTGTAGAAATTTCAAAGCTGCTCTAAAACAGAGTCATCCAACCAGTCCCGGCGGACCAAAGAGGATCCGGAACTTACTCAAGGTTCTTTTTAGTTCGAAAAAAGACAGGGGACTGGAGACCGATCTTAGATCTCAGCAATCTCAACACCTTCGTGAAGAAGGAAAAGTTCCGGATGGTCACGCTTCAATCGATCCTTCCATTCTTACAGAAGGACGATTGGATGTGCTCTATAGATTTCAAAGACGCGTACTACCACATCAAAATGGCCAGACCGTCCAGAGATCACCTGCGCTTCCGGCTGGGAGCCAGTCACTTTCAGTTTCGAGCTCTGCCCCTTGGACTCACCTCAGCCCCCAGGGTATTCACCAAATGCATGGCAGTAGTTGCGTCTCACTTGACATGACAAGGATTCCAGGTGTTTCCCTATCTGGACAACTGGCTCCTCACCGCCACCACCGAGCGTCGCCTATTGCAAGCCAGAGACTAGACAGTCAGCCTTTGTTCCCACCTAGGGATTTCCATAAACTTCGAAAAGTCTTGCTTATCGCTCACAGTGTATTTCCTTCATCGGAGCAGACCTAAATACACAATCGACACTACTAAAGCTCCCTCCAATAAGGGCGTCAACCCTCAAACAGCAGGTTCTTCTTCTTCTGGAGAGCAAGAAAGCCCCAGCCAAACTGGTGTTAAAAGTTTTGGGACTGATGGCAGCCTCACTAATCGCAGTTCCTATGGGAAGGTTACACATGAGGATCCTACAATGGCTGCTGTTCGCGCAGTGGTCGTTCCAACACCTACCCCTAGCGAACGAGATCAGGATAACAAACTCTTGCAAACGGGACCTCTCATGGTGGGTGTGCGATCAGAACCTCACTATGTGTCTTCCGTTTGTTCTACCCAGTCCAACAGCCACAATAATCACGAACGCTTCCCTGATAGGGTGGGGGGCCTTTTTTAGGAAAGAACAGTCCAAGGAGAATGGTCTAACATGGAGTACACTCTACACATAAATGTTCTGGAGCTGAGGGCGGTGTTCCTGGCGTTGCAACACTTCCAAGCCCTCTTACCTCTAGGAACAGTAGCAGTACAGACGGACAACATGTCTGTGGTCTGGTACATAAACAAGCAAGGGGGAACCAGGTCTTACCCGTTATGCAGAGAGGCCATGAGAATTTGGCAATGGGCAGAGTCCACGTGTCGCTTTCTGATAGCAACGCACATCCCGGGGTCATCCAATGTCATTGCGGACAGGTTGAGCAGAGCCATCCTGTTACCTCACGAGTGGTCCCTCAATCCACAGACGGCGGAAAAGATCTTCCGCAAATGGGGCCAGCCTTGCTGCGATCTGTTTGCTTCCCCGTTGAATGCAAAATGCAGAAGCTACTTTGCCCTTCTACCCCCTCCGGGGGATGTCCCCAGGGACGCATTGATACACGATTGGCCCCCGGGTCTCCAATATGCATTTTCACCTACTCCCTTGATTCCCAGATTTCTACAGAAAGCCAGGAACCTGGAAAGGACAGTAATACTCATAGCCCCATTCTGGCCTCGTCAAATATGGTTCCCCTTTCTTCGAGCCTATCAAATAGAGGAACCATGGATTCTGGACCCAGTACCAGATCTACTGACCCATTCGTCGGGAGTTCCTCACCCTTCTCTTCAGTCCCTCAAACTAGCAGCTTGGCTGCTCCGCTTCCCTGCCTAGCCAGGTCTGATCTACTCCCCCCGGCAGTTCAACACATTCTGGTTGCTTCTCATAAAGCTTCCACTACTAAACTCTATACAAGTAAGTGGAAACGCTTTGTATACTGGGCGTCTAGCCAGCACTTAGACCCCTTGGTAGCTCCTCTACATAAAATTTTAGAATTCTTATCTGTCCTCTTTCACAAAGGAGCTTCTACTTCCACGCTAAGAGTACAGTTGGCGGCCATATCAAACTTCCATATTGGTGAGGGAGGTTCTCCCATTATGTCTCACAGACTTTGTAAGGCCTTTATGAAAGGAACCTTCCATCTTAGGCCGCCCGTCAGAAAACCTTTCTTTCCACGGAGCCTGAATTTGTTACTGTCGCAACTCATGTTGCCACCCTTTGAACCTGCTTCGTCATGTCTCTTAAAGTTCTTATCGTGGAAGACGCTGTTCCTCATCGCCGTGACCTCAGCTCATAGAGTATCAGAGTTGCAAGCATTATCGGTCAGACCACCTTACTTGATATTCCATCCAGATAGTCTCTTTATGCATAAATCCATCTTTCCTTCCAAAAGTATGTTCAGTTACTTAATATTAACCAGTCTATAGAACTTCCTACCTTTTCAAGAACCATACTAACAAACTGGAGTATATGTTGCACAAGTTGGATGTTCACAGGCAATTAAGATTTTATTTGGATAGGACCAAAGCTTACAGGAAAACGGATCAGCTCTTCGTCACATTTGCAGACAATAAAAAGGGCATGGCAATTACTAAACGTACACTATCTAAATGGCTTGCTGACTGTATAACCTTTCTATACTCTAAATCAAATCAATCCTTACCCACCAAACCTAAGGCCCATTCTACCAGATCCGTCTCCACTTCCTTAGCTCATGCAGCTCGCTTGCCTTTGGACACTATTTGTGCAGCAGCCACGTGGTTTAAGCCACATACTTTCATCACTCATTATAGAGTGGATAAAGTCTCCAAGGACAGGACATCATTTGGTTCCACTGTGCTTAGGAACGTTCAACCATAAGTCACTCGGGGTGACGGAGCTAGGGACGCTAGCCGTGTGTAAGAACAAACGGCGAGATTGAACACTCTCACATAAAGAAGTTATGTCCTTACCATAACGTTCCATGTGGAGTGTTCATCTCGCCTTTGTTCTTACATTCCCTCCCTTCCCTTCCCCACGTGATTGGAAGAACTGGTAGTATTAGAGTCTTATCGGCGTGTCTTGACCCCTTCCGGGGTATATGGTCCCGTGTATCATGGGATATATGTTTCGACCATTAGTTATTGCTATGGTGAGAGAGTGTCTCTGAATGTCTGAGAGAGTGTATACTTCTAGCACCGGAGGTGTTGGATCTTTTGGTCTGGTTTGTTTGCAAACTAGATCTGAGTAATGGCAGGGAGGATTGTGGGATATGGGCTGGTCTCGAGCTTCTCTGAGATTCAGAGCTTTGCAATTCGGCCATCTCTGAGCCGAGGATCAGCTCCAAACCCGTGTGTAAGAACAAAGGCGAGATGAACACTCCACATGGAACGTTATGGTAAGGACATAACTTCTTTTTTTCTCAGCTTGCCACCCTGGAGGTCTGTATCACTTGTCCATGCGGCTCATCGCTCATGCAGCCAAAGGAATGACTAGGGCAGTGGGTGCAGGTGTTGCTATAAGGCGCCACACCTGGATGGGCTTGTGTGACTTCGTGGAACCCTTAGTCTTCCTCCGTAAATGTTCCTTTTGATGAATCTTCCTTGTTTGGCCCCAAAGTCAGAGAGACACTAGCCAGGTGTGAAAAATATGGAAAGACCATTTATGCTGTGGGCATTCGTTTCTCTGCTCCTCAACTATCCTATTCTAGGAATCAAAGGAGTGGAAAATGTGGTTTAGAAAGTCCTAAGGGCCTTTTCAGGACATGTGGCGAATACCCCCCTTAGGGCAGAGGGCGTTCTAATGGAAGATCCATGTGGCAGAGGAGGTATGTAAAATCAGGACTCCAGAGACTCTCTGGATAGCCCTACCAGTGCTCCTGAATGGGAGGCCCTGATTGCTTACCTCCGGAAGCAGTTAGGGTAAGATTTTCACTGCTCCGGACAACCTGGCTGTTAACTTTGTTTACTTGGGTGCAGAGAATTATCACCAGAGGTTACCATATTCCCTTTACTCTTTTTCCAAAGTCCCCAAAAATCGTTCCTGATGTTTCATCCAATCAGAGGGGACCAAGCAGCTGTAGAGATTCAAAAGCTGCTGGAAAAAGCCATCCAGGAAGTCTCACCCAGACCAGAGAGAATCCTGCTTTTACTCAAGATTTTTTTTAGTATCAAAAATGACAGGTGACTGGAGAACAGTTTTTTAGATCTCAGCCTTCTGAATAACTTCGTTCAGTAAACAAAACTCCAGATGATCATGGTTCAGCCTATCCTTCCCTTTCTAGAGGAAAACAATTGGATGTGCTGTACAGACCTTCAGGACACGTATTGTCACATAAAGATGGACAAACGCTCAGAAGGTTCCTCCGCTTCCTGCTGCGAGTCATTCATTTCCAGTTCATAGTGCTGCCCTTCAGTCTCGCCACAGCCCCCAGGGTGTTCACAAAATGCGTGGTGTCGGTAACAGCTCACTTGAGACTACGCGAATTCCGAATGTTTCCATACCTAGATGACTTGCTCCTCACCACCTCCAACAGGCGTCAACTGATTCAGGCTTCAGACTTCTGTTGAATCTTTTCCAGTCTTTGGGTATTATGATCAAAAAAGTGAAATCCCAGCTGACCCCAACGCAAGATCTAGAATTTGTAGGAGCATGTCAATACAGTAGCTTTTCTCCCTCTACACAGGCTACAAAAAATAAGGTCACAGACAATTCATATCCAAAGATGAGGTTCCTTCTCTTCTCATCCTACAAGCTCTGGAGTCTATGGCAGCGACCATAACCTTATTGCCCCTTGCAAAGTATCATATTAGGTTCCATCAGTGGCTCTTATCAGCACAGTGGTCAATACTGACATATCCATTGTCTCATCTGATTTTGATAAATCGCTGCAAAAAGGATCTATCCTGGTGGATGAAGTCAGAGGAAAATCTTTGGGGTCGCACCTTCACTCCCTTTCCGCCCACTGCCTTAGTAACCACAGATGCTTCCCAGGTTTGGGGGGGGGTTTATCTTGTCCCTGCAAGAGGCCAATCTGCACGTCAGTGTCCTAGAATTGAGGGCAGTGCTTCTAGTGTTGCAAGGTTTTCAGTCTGTCCTTCCTGTGGGGATGATTGCATTTCAGTCAGACATGTCAGTAGTCTGGTACATCTAGAAACAAGGCAGAGCCATATCTTACCCTCTGTGTCAGGAAGCTCTCAGGATATGGCAATGGGCTATCGCTTCCAACTGCTTTCTAATAGCAACACACATGCCAGGAAGCTCCAACGTGATAGCGGACAGACTGAGCAGATGCAGCCTTCTGCCTTATAAGTGCTCTCTCAGTCCCAAGGTAAAGACAATTTTTCATTGCTGGGGTCAGCCAACTCAGCCTTGCTGAGATCTCTGTGCCTCCCAAATAAACAACATATGCAGCAGCTATTTTGCCCTAATTCCTCTGCAGGAGGAGTCCCCAAGAGCATCCCAACTTTCACAATCTCAAGCTGACAACTTGGTATCTCCAGTTCCATTAATTGCCAGGCAGAACAATTTGCCTTTATCAGTACAAAAAATCCTTATGGCTTTTCATAAACCTTCCACCAGGAAACTCTTAGTAAATGGAAGTGATTTTCAATTTGGGCCTGTACAAATAATTTAGATACCTTTTCAGTCCCTGTTGACAAGATCTTGTAATATCTGGGTTCACTTTTTGAGCAAGAAGCGTCTGCTTCCACCATCAAAGTCCAGTTAGCAGCCATTTCTAATTTCCACAACGGGTTTGATGATCATACCTTGATTTCCCATCGTTTATGCAGAGTTTTTCTTAAAGGCTCTTTATATCTGAAGCCCCCCTTTAAAGATCCTTTAGTTCCATTGGATTTGACCCTGGTACTACAATCTTTATATCCCCAGCCCTTTGAGCTAGCTGCAATCTCAAGTTCTTGTCGTGGAAAACTTTTTCTGGTGCTATCACTTCTGCCAGGAGAGTTTCTGAATTGCAGGCTGTGTGTGAAACACCCTTATACTGTTTTTCATTAGGATAGGATGTTAAGAATAAATCCTTCTTTTTGTACCTAGAGTGGTCTCAGACTAATATATTAACCATACTGTAGATTTGCCTGTCTTCTTTCCAAATGTTTCGAGTAAAGGTGAATATTGCTGGCATTTACTAGACACGGACAGACAGTTCCACATCTATCTTGACAGAACCAAACTATCTAGAAAATCAGACCATTTATATGTATCCTTTTCAAGTTCAATTTTGGGTAAACCTGTCTCGAAAGTTACCTTATCAAAATGGCTTAGGGATTGTGTTACCTATTACCTTCATTTACAGTTATAATGACCTGAAATTGCCTGCGCCTTTTAAAGTGCTTTCTCCCAGATCTGTATCCTCTTCAGCTGTTTTCCACTCCAAAGCTTCCATGGAAGAAATATGTGCAGCCACAACATGGGCCACTCCCCATACCCTTTATCACTCATTACAAATTGGATATGGCCTCCAGGGGAGGAGCATCTTTTAGCTCTATGGTGCTCAGCAATATCCTTCCATAGGGCCACCCAGGACCTAAAGTAGCTGGGGACTCTGTCCCCATTCATCAAGAATGAATGAAGATTGATAACATCAGATAACGAACGTTATATCCTTACCATAACATTCCATCTCTGTTGTCACTTTTCATTCATTCTTGGCATCCCACCTTCCTGCCCCTCCTAAGGACTTCTGGAGTTTTGGACACTTGTTCTGGCAGTTTTTAAGTTTTGTCTTAGACATGGCTTCTGTTATCCTTCTTTACTTTGGCTTCAAATTTGATCTGACGTAATGGAGAGAGGGGTATTATGGGCAGAGTCTTAGCTTGAGATTTTTTTGTCTAGCATGTTAACAGCCGAGCCGGTTCCGAGGGGTCAGAACTGAGTCTTTTTCATCAAGAATGAATGAAGATCGACAACACAGATGCAATGTTATGGTAAGGACAAAACTTATTTTTCCCAGTTAATGCTTTCTTCCCCTACACATCTCACAGTTTCCCTCTACCCAAGAAAAATATCTTTGAAGCCTGCTTGGCATATAAAAATTCCAGTGCAAACACTGCAAATATCTTAAATCTTATAGACTGTGTTGCATACTTGGGAGCTATACACGTGTCCTTCAATTGTTTCCTTGTGAATTGCATATCCAGTCTTTTTGCAGTTTTTCTAACAACCTGATTGACTCTTAGTTATCAATGTCCCATTTATGTTAACTGTCTTTTTGCACATTTTATCAGTCTTATACTCAAATTTTGTTGGTTACTTTTTTGGTTTCAGCACATATTCTGAAATGATGAATTAAAGCTGTAGTCTTTTTTTTTATTTCTCAATCTAGGTCTTCTGATTTGACCTTTATCAACATTTCAGTTGTAGTTTAACTGTGCTGCAGATCCTTAAGCTGTATGAGTGCTAAAATGCCACTCTTGTCATATTTTCCAGTTAAACCATGTGGGAGTGGTGTGGGCACATCTCCTTCAGCATAGTCATACCAGAATTCTGATCAACTAATCCGTCTGTAATTCCTAGCGTTATGGTTGGTCATTTAAGTTTCAGGCAGGTAACGTCTTCTGTGGAAGAGACCTTTTTTTGGTGTACCACTGGCTAAGTAGTTACACCTACAAGCTTTCATGAAGATAATACATGCTTCATAGAGAAGGCTCCTCCACATGAACTGTTCCAGATGGATTTCAGCATGTACATCAGTGGTTTCTGACAAACTGACATTAAATGTTACTAAAATAGTGTTTGTTACAATTCTCAAAGTTAATCAGCAGTAGTTCCAAAATCATCACCAGTCTAAGTAACATTCCAAGATATGACTTCATTTCATTCATTCCTGAACTGTTGGTTTTGAATCCAATCCTGTGATCTAACTTAGTCACTTCTTCTAGATAATAGAACATTGAAACCCTCAAACTCCTCCCTTTACCCATTATGCCCTAGTCACCTTACATGCCTCATATCTCATTTGCCTACATAGTGTTTGGACGTAGGTCGTGAAACTCTCGAGTGAACAGTCTGGGAGTTACAAAATATTTTGGTTATTTTAGCATCAGTCCTCCCTTTAATTCTTATAGTATCTTTCATTTTTATCCCTTTATATCTTTAGTACTTTTCTTATTTTCCTTGCTCTTTAGATTTTAGTACTACTGTTGGTATTCTGTGCCCTTTAAATACTATAAGTACTCTCTTTTTACGATTGTTAGTAAGTTCCCATTCTTTTCCCTTTCACCTTAAAAAAATATACATTTATCTTAGTCTTTCCTTTCTCTTTCTCAGGATGTCTGAGAAACTGTCAGGTTTTAAAAGATTTGTCTCTTTTGGCCACAAAATCTCAAATTCATGCGCTCATTCAAAGTTCATATACTATCTGGGACCTTCAAGTTTGAATGCCAACTGTGATATTTGCAAGGGATTTAATTCCTGTGCACTTAATGACTGAAAGAACAGGTTAATGCTTAGGGGTTTACTGCCCTCTAAATCTGGTTCAACAGTCTGTGGGCTCAAACCCCCAAAAAGTCAGACAAAAAAGGAAATCCGCATTTCAAAGAATTGAATAAAAGGTCTCCTGATCTGATTACAGCATAGATTTCAGTTCTGATCTCTCTGCCTCTTCTCATGTCACCTGGGATCCACTAATCTCAGCTTCTGCCTGAGCCAATCGCCTCTCTGCTCCCATTGCCCTTTTTGTCTTCTCCATGACACCACTCAAGATCTTTAATCTACAGTCTCATCCACTTAGTTTTCCAGGAGCCTGGCTGAAACAGACATGGACATGATGAGGAAATTTCTCAGGACACAAAAATACAGGCTCTGACCCCATCTGGTCCAGAGACCTTTCTCAGAACTACACCTCCATCCTTTGGTTTTGGAGTCATCTGAGCTAAAGGTCCTAGAGTTTGTATCGGATCTGAAGATGTTAGCATCTTCGACTCTGATGGTGTCTCTGAGCACTCTTGTGATGAGCACTTTGAAACTGAACCAGTCTTGGAGCCATTGCGTCAGTGTTGGCTCGAGGGTATTGGATTCAACTCTGCAGTTGTTGAGTCTTCTCTACCTCTCATGGCTTCAACACTGGACAGCTTTGCTGCGACTCCCCCCTCACGTAGTTTGCATGTGGGGCAGGGGGAGCTGACGGTCCACAAGCCTGCCTTATCGGATCTGTCAGTTTCTCTTTCTCCCAGGCATTCTGCCTTCAAGGTATTGAAGATGGCTTTCTGTCTTCCCAAATTTCATACTTCTCTACTCTCCATTTCCAACTTCCCAGTCTCATTTGTTTCTGTCTAGAGCCTCTGTCACCATTCTACTGGGACAGCCAGCCCGAACCAGTCTCCAGACATCCCAGCAGGGTACAGTTATTTCTTCTGATACCTCTCCAGAGCATCCCACTGAGGAGGTTCCTTGGAAGAGGAAGTGCAAAAGGAGGCACTTAGACTATCCACAAGAGTCTGTCACTGAGGACACCAACTTTGATTAAAGGTAAACATCCTCCAGGTAATCCGATGTCTGATTTGGAAACATTTTAGGTCTCCTAAAGCAAAGAGGTGGTTTGTCCCCCTGATTACTGTTCTTGAGAGGAGTCTATTCCTGGTGGCCTTTGACATTGGCACATCTACCTCCTGGGTGATTCCACCCCTAGATGAACTCAGTGATGTATCTTAACTGGTGTGGAAGGAGCTTGGCACGACAGAGATGAACCCAAAGAGACCAGAATAGGATCTTGGCGCCATGTATGTTTAGACGACACTCGAATAAATGAGTACCTGTTGATGCCTTGGTCGTAGTGGTGGCAACTAAAAAGGAACTGGCAGAACAAAGATGTTCATCGTGCATACAGCTGCAGTAATCACAGATGGGGTTTTCTGCCGTCAGGCGGGTCCTCGGTCGGACGAATTCCAAAGTCTAGGTCCGGCGTCGGTTGTTGTCGCTTTCTTTCCTGACGTCAGTGCGACAGGGGTATATAAGACACAGCCGATGCCATTTTCTTCAGTCTTTTTGGCAGCGCGGTGCCCGAAGCAGAAGCAGTTCGCAAGTGCCGGTCGGCCAGCTCCTGAATTTACGAAAAATTGGAAACCGAAGTCTTCTTTAAAGCTAAGTACCCGCTGGAAACTTTTCTTGCCTCAGACCGATGTCAGACAAAGTTAACAATTGTATCTCTTGTGGGAAGCAAATACCGCATAAGGACTTCCATTCCCTCTGCATACCTTGTTTAGGCCCAGACCACGACGTCTCGGGCTGTCGCTTTTGCGCTACTTTCAATAAACGCACTATCGCCGCCGGGCGGAGTTCGCCCAACACTTTTTTGGTAAAGCCTTTGATTATAAAATGTCGTCGGAGACTCCGACTACCGTTTTGTCCAAAAAAACACAAGGACAAGGACCGACACGCGAGGTCCGCGGTCTCCACCGACACCACACCAAAACCGGCTGCACGTGGTCCGGTTCTCAGCGAGACGCCTATGCAGCCCCTGACTACCGACGACATTTCTTTGGCGGTGTCTTCTGTAACTGAGACCGCAGGTACCTCGGCCCATACCCAGACTACAACCACCGAAGCCACTGTGAGTGTTGTGCCTCCTAATGTGGACAGGTCCACTTCCACCCATGGTGTCTTTAGACCCTCATCTTCCTTTTCTATTAAGGCCTTTACTAAGTCCAAATCAGCCATGCATCCCAAGAGGCCTGTTGCACAGGGCCCATCTCCAGGCCCCATGCCTAAAAAGCAGATGCTAAAAATGGCTGAGGATTTAATTACTCTTATCAGGGGTTCCCAACCCCCTCCAGACAAGAGACCCAGAGTGGAGGAAGATTCTCCCTCTTCTGACCAGGGTTCCATTTTTTCAGAACATTCTGATGTAGAGGAACACTGCATTCCCTTTTGAAGATTCTGATGCAGAGCAGTCCATTCCTTCTGTATCTCCCTCAGAGGATTTTTCTTTTGGGGAAACCTTGCACACCTTGAGGGAACACTTCTATTGGGAAGGCCAAGACTTTTCTGATTCCAAGAAAAGACTTAGGGAATTTCTTTTGTTACCTCAACACAGACCTCTGGCGATACCTCCTGTCTTGGACATACTTGATGATGTTTACTCGGAGGCTTGCCTTAATCTGGATTCCCTGCCTCCTGCCCCAGTCAAGCCTGATAGGTACTACAGAGTTCCTAACTCTCACCAATTTCTTTACAAAAGCCATAATGCTGACCCTGAAACCATTTCTCAAGGCTCCAAGGGAATGAAGGCCTCTACTGCTAAGAATCCACTACCTTCCGAAAGAGAGTCTAGATCCTTAGAAAGGTGGGGGAAAAAGGTATATACCTCGGCCACCCTAGCCATGAGGGCCTTAAATTGTCAGTTCCATATGCTTAAATATCAGCAGTTTCTGTTATCACAATTAAGAAATAAAATGTCTCAACCTGAACAACCAGATTTGAAGGAGTTGCAGGATATGATGCATAGTGCAGAACAAGTGGGTAAACACACCTTACAAATGTGGCTATGATGCTTTAGAGGCCTCAAGTAGAGCTGCTGTTACAGGATCAGTCATTCATAGACATGCCTGGCTTAGGGAACAAATCTTGCCTGATCATGTTAAAGCTAAACTACTAGATGCTCCTTTACAAAAGGATGTACTATTTGGTACTAATGCTGAGGAGATACTATGGAAAATGGAAGAAAAAGCTAAATCTATGCAAACTGTCAAAGCTTTTCTACAAGTTCAGCCACCACGTTTTAGCAGAAATTGTCCTTCTAAAAACTGGTCTTTTCCAGCCACGGACAAGCCCCAAAGAGGTAGATACAGGCGCACAAGGGGCAGAGGACAATCTCAAGGATCATATAGAGGCAGACAATGGCAAACTCCAGCACCAAGAGGTGGCGAAGACAGTGCACAACAATACAGGAAACAAACCCAATGACTTCCTCCTGTTCATGCCAAGCAAGTCTCAGCTGGCAGCACCCTTGGGAGGAAAGCTGGCATTATTTACAAGAAATTGTCATATTATCACAACAGACAAATGGATCCTGGACATTATAAACAGAGGCTACAGATTTCATTTTCACACTCTTCCAAAAATGAGAGGCATGCCAAACCTGCCACACAATCAAAGGGCAGAGGCACAAATACAAATTTCAAAGCTCATGGACATGAAAGCTATTCAAGAGGTACCTACTCACGAACAAGGTCAAGGTTTTATTCCAGACTATTTCTGGTACCAAGGAAAGGAACCGCTGGAGACCCATTTTGGACTTATCCATCCTAAACACATTTCTACTGCACCAAAATTCAAGATGCTCACATTACAGCAGCTTCTTCCCATGATGGGCAAGGAGTTTTGGCTGGTAACATTGGACCTCAAGGAGGCATACCTGCATGTCCCAATCAGACAAAGCTGCGGAAGATACCTCAGATTTCTTGCAGGTTCAATCCACTATCAATTCTCTGCATTGCCCTTTGGCTTATCTACTGCGCCCAGAGTATTCACGAAATGCCTGGCATCAGTAATTGCCTACTGCAGACTTCAAGGGATACAAATTTACCATTATTTGGACGACTGCCTGATCCAAGCGGACAGCAAGCACATACTTCTGGAACATCTGGCTTATGTAACACGGTTATTGAATTCTCTGGGATACACAGTCAACAAAGAGAAATCCAGGCTAACACCATCTCAGAAAATAACCTTCCTGGGTGCCAACTTGGACACAAACACACAGATGGCCTATCTCATGCCAGAAAAACAGGGGCAACTAACTCAGTACTTCAAAATGCTAGCAAATTGTACCAGGCTCACTGCAAGGAAAATCCTGCAGGCTCTGGGCTTCATGGCATCTTGCATTCTTAAATCCCATGTGCAAAGTTGCACATGAGGAAACTTCAATGGTACCTAAAAAAACCTATGGTCTCAACACAGCCACAGTTTGGAAACAATAATACCAATAATCCCATGTTTGCAAAAGGAATTTCTATGGTGGGCCCAAGCATGTCAAACAAACACAGGTCTTCCATTCTGCAAGCCTCAAGCAAATCAAGTCATCACAACAGACGCCTCAGACTACGCCTGGGGGGCGCACATGACAGGCAGGTGCATTCAGGGCAAATGGTCCCAAAAGGAAATGCACCTTCACATCAATCAAAAAGAAATGCTAGCAGTGATAAATGCAATTACAGCTTTCAAGGACCTCCTGCATCCAGGACAATTATTGATAAGAACAGACAACACCACAGTAATGTGGTACATAAACAAGGAGGAACACATTCATACCCCCTGTGCAGACTAGCCATGTCACTTCGGAACTTGGCTCTGGAATGGCAAGTCGAACTTCAAGCACAGTACTTGCCAGGTTTGGAAAACACGCTGGCAGACAATCTAAGCAGAAATATGACAGACCCACACGAATGGAAGTTGCATCCTCAAGTTTTTACAAAGATAATCCAAGCGTGGGGAAGGCCAGACATAGATCTCTTCACCTCCCACAGGAATCATCAATTGGAAAAGTTCTGTTCAAGGACCTTTCATCCAAAGGCCTGGAGAGTGGACGCCCTTTCTTTCAGTTGGGCAGCATGGACAGTTTACGCTTTCCCACCTTTGCCTCTTCTGCCCAAGGTGCTCTTGAAAGCAAGAGCAGACAGACCGAAGATGATACTGATTGCTCCAGACTGGTCAAGACAACACTGGTACCCAATGAGGAGCCTAACGCATACTCCTCCCTGGTCCCTACCTCTAATGCCTCTTCTACTGACTCAGCACAGCTACAAAACTCTTCACAGTCAGCTGAAAACACTCAATCTCGCTGCATGGAAAATTCCTTAACATCACAACAGACCCTACTCTCCAAAGAGGTGCAGGATGTCATTTTGGAGGCCAGAAGGCCATCTACTAGAAAGGCTTACTCTATTACAGTATCTAGCTGAGCTGTTGAACAGTGGACTTTCATTTTCCTCCATAAAAATTCATGCCTCAGCCATTTCTGCAGAATTCAACACTGATCCACCCTTATTCTCTCACCCACTCTTAAGACAGTTCCTCAGAGGGGCTAAGAATATAAGACCTCCAAGGAAACAACCAATACCAGCCTGGGATCTTAATTACATTCTAGAAAAATTAACATTGCCTCCCTTTGAACCAGCTGCCTCAACAGATTTGCAATATTTGTCCTGGAAAACAGCTTTCCTTCTGGCCATTACCTCAGCTCATAGGGTTTCGGAACTACAAGCCGTCATGGCTGTGCAGCCATTTCTCATCTTCCATCAGGACAGGGTTTCCCTTCGAACCAACCCGTCATTTATGCCTAAAGTGGTATCCAGGGTAGCTTTAAATCAAGCCATACACTTACCTACCTTTTACCCCAATCCTCAAAACAAAGGGGAAAGGCTGCTACACTCCTTAGACATCCATAGACAATTACGTTATTATTTGGACAGAACAAAGCCTTTCAGGAAATCAGAACAACTTTTTGTGTCCTATGCTGTAGGAGCTCAAGGGAAGCCAGTTACCAAACAGACAATTTCAAAATGGATAGGCCACTGCATACGGTTTTGTTACTCCTTTCATGGAAAATCTGTCCCTACAGGCATCAGATCCCACTCCACCAGGGCCACAGCTACCTCTACAGCCTTCCTCAGAGGAGTTCCTACCAAAGATATTTTGGAGGCAGCCACTTGGAGTTCTGTGCATACCTTCACCAAACACTACCACCTGCCTTTATACTCCAAAACTAGAGCAGGCTTTGCCACTGCTTTGTTGCAGGGCATTCTGGCTCATCCCAGTTCCACCTAGTGCCTACCACCCTGTGCGTAGCTTTGGGATTCTACCCATCTGTGATTACTGCAGCTGTATGCACGATGAACATAGTACAGTTTTGTACCTACCATAAATGTAGATGTTCGAGTGCTAATACAGCTGCAATACAG
Source organism: Protopterus annectens (assembly GCF_019279795.1). NCBI lineage: Eukaryota > Metazoa > Chordata > Ceratodontiformes > Protopteridae > Protopterus > Protopterus annectens. The sequence continues at coordinate 205,263,573 of NC_056743.1, forward strand.
GTTTCCCTCCCTCCTTCCCCTCTTGGCAAAGGCCTAGGGGCTAACCCCTCCTCATACAACCTGATTGGGTTATCCTTCTATGGTATATTTGCTTGCAACTTCTGATTTTTGATTATATTGCATTGCATGAATATATATATAATTTATGTATTGCCTTCTTTCTGGGGGCACCTGACATCTGGGGCAAGAAAGACTGAAGAAAATGGCGTTGGCTGTGTCTTGTATACCCCTGTCACACTGACGTCAGGAAAGAAAGCGGCAACAACTGACGCTGGACCTAGACTTTGGAATTCGGCCGACCGAGGACCCGCCTGACTGCAGAAAACCCCATCTGTGATTACTGCAGCTGTATTAGCACTCGAACATCTACATTTATGGTAGGTACAAAACTGTACTTTCCTCTGTCCACCTCTCTAACAGGGAGTCTAGGGTGCTGGACAGATTTGGGAAGCATGTCTATGCTTCAGCATGCCCTTAGGTCGTTGAATTATTTGGCACATTTTACAAGACTCCAGAAGAATTTGATTAAGGTGCTTTCAAAATCCCTTTCTGGAACCATATCCTCTGAGGTACAGAGTACTGTTGCTCTCAGTTGGCTACCCTGCGATCTGTTTCAATTTTATTGATGATTATCTTCCATGTGGCCAAAGATACCTCACTGGCATGTGGTTCAGGCATTTCCATCAGGACACATGCCTGGATGCGCTTATGTGACTTTGCGGAATTCTCCAAATCTTCTTTTGTCAGTGTTTCTTGTGACATAAACTCATTATTTGGCCCCAAAGTTAGATATGCTCTCTAGGTATGAGCAGGAAGGAAACACCCTGTCTGCTGTGGGCTTATGTTTTTTTTACCTCTGAGTGGGCCTTTGTTCGGAACCAATGAGGCGGATGAAAAATGTAGTTCAAGAAATCCCAGGGTCCCTTCCAAGGTCCACGTGGTGGCAGTTCCCCCAGGGGCAGAGGGAGAAACTCAGATGTTCCCCCTGTGGCAGAGGTGGTTCACATAACCAAGAATTGAGGGATTCCTTCTCTGACAGATCCTATTAACCCTCCTGAAAGGAGGCTTGAATGTCCATTTCTGGAGGCAGTTGGGGGTTTTCTATCCCTGCACACCAGAGAGCCTGGTTAGAAATTACAAAAGATTCATGGGTGCGTTGGATAATACCCAGATGTTGTGTAATAACATTTTCTCATCCACTCCTGTTGGTTTCAGAGAAGATCCCCCACCCAGTCAGAGGGAAACAACAGCACTAGAAATAAGCTGCTAGAAAAGTGTGCCACTCAAGGGCCCCACCCAGACCAGAATGAGTCTGGAATTTATTAAATATTCAAGATTCTTTTTAGTGCCAAAAAGGACAGGGCAGTAGAGACCAGTTTTGGATCTCTGCACACTAAGTCAATCAGTTTAGCATACAAAGTTCTGGATGGTCACAGTTCAGTCCATTCTGCTGTTTCTGCACAAAGACAACTGGATATCCTCAATAGATCTTCATGATTTGTACTGTTACATAAAAATGAACAGATGATGTTAAGTTGCCTATCTCGCCTTCATTCTTGCTGGTTGGGTTTGGAGCCGATCCTCGGCTCCGACTCGGCCATCTTCAATAGCTCGAGAGCTGTTTACTGGCTCGAGGCTACCCCATATCCCATGATGCCTGGCGCTAGTTACCCAGATCTCGTTTGCCGCTTCGGACTGCGAGGTCGTCTTACTGGCTCAGGCTCGTATACTTTTTTGTATATTTCTGTTTTCACTAGAATTTATCCCTTAATAGTATACCTAATTCCTTAATTGTATTATTACCCTAGCTAGATTCTTTAAATAGTGTCTATCTCTCCTGTTTTTTTCTTGAAAACTCGTTTTACTTGGAGAGTTTTCCCCACCCCTCCCCCTCCCTTCCGTTTTGTGGTAGCCATTTAAATTAGAGGCTAACCCTCTTTGTCTTTTTCTAGTTTAAATAAAAAAAAAAAAAAAAAAAAAAAAAAAAAACGTTTTTAGGTAGTCTGTAGTAGTAGACTTTACTTAGTTTTTAGTGTGTGTTAGCTGTGTAGTTTATATTGTTTAATTAGTTATACCTGCTAACTTGTTTTTTCTTGTGGTGTGTGTGTGAGTTTAACCTTGGTGTGTGTGGTAACATGTCCAAGGAAACTAAAGTGTCCAGATTCAAGAAGTGTGACTCATGCTGTCAGAAGATGTCTCTGACAGATGGTCACACTTATTGTGTCTATTGTCTGGGCACGGTGCACCTACAGGACTGTTGTTCGGTCTGTCATGCTTTCAGCCCAAGAGTCCTGCAGGAGCGCAAAAATAAGTTAATCCTTAGGGGTTTGCTCAAGCCCCAGGATTCACCGGCCAAGGCTCAGCCTGTTAAATCCTCCAAGCCACCTAAGTCTTCGGCTCCCAGTTCTGAGCTGTCACTGGGTGAAACTCCACCATCCACCTCAGCATCGGCCGGAGCCGATGTGCCTCCCTCCCAGTCGGCTCCAGCAGGTACTTTGGAGCCGTCTGGGAGTCTAAAGAGATCTAGGTCTCCCTCCTTGGAGTCGATACGGTTCTCTAGACTTTCAGATCAGGACTTGGAGTGAGTGGCCAGTAGGCTGCTGAAATCGCAGGCCCTAGCGAAAATGTTGTCCAGCCCCCCTCATCAGGTGTCGGCTCCGTCCACTTCTGCAGAGTCATCCTCTGACTCCTCTCTTGAGCTCGGAGTGGAGTTCGTTGGGGTTCGAATCATGGAACTGTCGGCTCCGATACCTTCTCCTTCGGTTCCGTCTTCGGCTCCGATCCCTTCCATGGCACCGTCCTTGGAGGGATCTGGGTGCTGGGACACCCTCGTCGGCTCCGAGAGGGTGAGTGGCATCGGACCCTTGTCCGACCCCGCTTTCCCCCTCGGAGCTTCGGCGCAGGTGAGCTGGGCTCCTACATCTGCCTTGGAGCTGTCCCCCTCAGTGCGGAGAGGAATTCTGGTTTCTTCGGAACCGGAGTCTTATCTGCGCCCAGGCAGGGCACCTTCGAGCTCATGAGGAGTGTACTGGCCCCCGAGTCAGTCCCACGGTCAACCCCATCGGCTCCTCCCACTATGGTGCCTGCGTCTGCCTCCGCCCCTCCTCCAGACCCCAAGCGTGGGGAACCAGCGCTCCAGGGCACCCCCATAGGTGTTTCTTCCTCTTCCGAGGCCTCCCCTGATCACTCAGAGGAGCCACCTCATAAGAGGAACTGCAAGAGGTAGCACGTTGACTCCCCTGAGTCTGTCACATCAGATACTGACTTAGAGGATTCGGAAGGATCCCCGAGATCCCCCTCTGAAGATGTCTCCTTGTCAGACATTTTGGAAATGCTTAGGCAGAGGGGGAACTAGAATACCCTAGCCCTTTCCGAGCATGAGTCAGTATTCCTAGACTCGTTTGGTTCCCGACCTTCCACCTCCTGGGTGTCTCCACCTTTCGACTCACTTATGTCTGTGGTGGCTCGGAAGGCGTGGTCAGCTCCAGACACAGTGGAACCAACCCCCAGGAGACCTGCTAAATTTATAACTGCACCTCAGGACAAACAGTTTTTGACTAAGGGCATACCTGTTGATACCATGGTGGTAGCAGCAGCCACAAAGAAGGAGTTGGCAGAAACTTCCTCATCTGTCCATCCCCCTAACAAGGAGTCTAGGACTATGGACAGATATGGGAAGCGAATGTTTGCTTCAGCAACCTTCTCCATGAGGTGTCTGAATTATTTGTGCTATTTCACCCGACTTCAGAGGGATCTCCTTAAAGAGCTTGGAGATACCCTCCAAGATCCATCAGCTGAGGGGACTCGAGCTAAGTTGGCCTTCCAGCTGGCGACTCTGAATTCAGTTGTTACTCCTTCATGAGGCTCATTTCTTATGCAGCCGATGGTGCGAGTAGAGCCGCAGGCACAGGCATTGCCCTTAGGAGGCACGCATGGATGCGGCTATGTCATTTTGCGGAGCCCTTCAGAGTGTCTTTCACCAATACCCCCTTTGATGGTTCCGCTCTCTTCGGATCACAGGTGAAGGACACCCTAACCAGGTGTGAACAAGAAGGCAAGACTCTCTCTGCTGTGGGAGTCCGTTTTTCCACTCCTAGACCATACCCCAAGGGTCAGAAGAGTGGAAAGATGTGGTTCCGGAAATCCCAGGGAGCCTTGCCCTGACACACATGGTGAGTTCCCCTCAAGGGGCAGAGGAGGGAACAATAACAGACGCCACCCTCGTAGCAGAGGGGGTCCACAGAACCAGGGCAGCAGAGAATCCTTCTCTGAGAAGCCCTTTCAGCATCCCTGAAGGGTTTCCCGGCTGCCCACCTCTGGAGGCTCTCACTGTATCCCAAAGCCTGGCAAGACCTAACTCAAGACAAGTGGGTACAGTCGATCATATCCGGAGGTTACAGAATTTCCTTTGCTCAACCCCCGTTACCGTCAAACAAGTCCCTTCCAGATGTTCCACCCAATCTAAGGGAACAAGCAGCCATAGAGAATTCAAAGCTGCTACACAAAAGAGTCATCCAGGAAGTCCCGGCAGACCAGCTCGGATCTGGAACTTACTCAAGGTTCTTTTTGGTACCAAAAAAGACAGGGGACTGGAGACCCATCCTGGATCTCAGCAGATTAAACAGATCTGTACAAAGAACAAAGTTTCGGATGCTCATGCTACGGTCCATTCTACCCTTCCTGGTTCAGGACAATTGGATGTGCTCTATAGATCTTCAGGATGCGTACTACCACATCAAAATGCACAGGCGCTCCAGAAGATTCCTTCACTTCCGGCTGGGAGCCAGTCATTATCAGTTCAGAGCTCTGCCCTTTGGTCTCACCACAGCCCCCAGGGTGTTCAAATGCATGGCAGTGGTTACGGCTCACCTGAGACGTCCAGGATTCCAGGTGTTTCCATATCTAGATGACTGGCTCCTCACTGCTTCCACCAGGTATCACCTCCTGCAACCCAGGGACTACACTATCAAAACTTGTTCCAGGCTAGGTATCACAATAAATTTCGAAAAATCTGCATTGTTTCCCTGTCAGCACATCACTTATATTGGCACAAATCTAAATACAAGGAACATGTTTGCGAGCCTTCCACCAGACAGGATATCACTTATTTGCCAGCAAGTACAGATTTTATTAACATGCAAAACAATTCAAGTCAGGTTCATCCTCCGAACACTGGGTTCCATGGCATCAGCTGTTCTTGTCCCCCTGGCCTGCTTTCACATGAGAATCCTCCAGTGGCTTCTATTCACACAGTGGTCCTTCCAACAGCTTCCCATGTCTCACAAGATTATGATCACAGAAGCATGCAAGAAGCACCTTGCTTGGTGGATGGTCTCCTCATCAGTGTCCCAGGGCAGACCATTTGTGTTATCCCCTCCAGTCGCCACAGTGACAACGGACACCTCCCTGATGGGGGGGGGGGCATTATCAGTTCAGGACAGTCCAAGGCACCTGGCAGCCTCACGAGTACTATTTGCATATAAATGTCTTGGAGATGAGAGCCGTGCTTTTAGCGTTGCAAGCCCTTCAGGACTCTCTCCCTCCTGGGACCATTGCACTTCTAACGGACAATATGTCGGTGGTGTGGTACATCAACAAGCAGGGCGGAACCAAGTCCTATCCTCTGTCGAGAAGCACTCCAACTCTGGCAATGGGCGATCTCTTCCCAATGTTTTCTGATCGCAGCGCACATCCCTGGGCCTGGCAGTCCCTACGTCATTGCAGACAGGCTCAGCAGAGCAATTCTCATGCCTCACCGAGTGGTCTCTGAATCAGGTAATTGTGGAACAAATCTTTCACAAATAATTGCGGAACAAATCTTTCGCAAATGGGGGCAGCCTTGCTGCGACCTGTTCGCCACACCATTCAACAGCAAGTGCAGCAATTTCTTCTCCCTTCTTCCACTTCCCGGCCACTCCCCCAGAGACGCTCTAGTCCATGATTGGCCTCAGACTTCTCTATGCTTTTCCTCCGTTTCCCCTAATACCCAAACTCATACAGAGAGCAACTGCGTTGGGTTGCAGAATGATCCTCATTGCCCCTTACTGGCTTCGACAGATATGGTTCCCATTCCTGCATCATTACCTTCTCGAGCAGCCTTGGATTCTGGATCCTATTCCAGATCTACTGATTCATCAATCAGGCAGACTGCATCGATCCCTTCAAACACTCCAGCTCACAGCTTGGTTGCTCCACTTCTAACCTTAGCCAGGCTTCCTAATAGTTCCTCCTCTGTGCGGGGAATTATCTCATCGCACAAATCCACAACTAGGAAAACCTATGCTAGCAAGTGGAAACGTTTTTCTTGTTGGGCAGATGCTAAGAACATAGATCCCTTTTCAGCCCCTGTCCACAAGATTTTGGAATTTTTAGCGGAACTCTTTCATTCTGGTTCCGCTTCTGCTACAGTCAGAGTTCAATTAGCTGCCATTTCGAATTTTCACATTGAGTTCTCTTCTACCAACATGATGTCTCATAAGCTGTGTAAAGCCTTCCTCAAAGGAACCACTCTGCTTAGGCCCCCAATCAGGGATCCACCACCTCCGTGGGATCTAAATTTGGTGCTAGCTTCACTAATCTTGCCATTTTTTGAACCTGCAGCATCTTGCTCCATTCAGTTTTTATCCTGGAAGACTCTTTTTCTGGTAGCCATTACGTCTGCCAGACGTGTTTTGGAGCTTCAGGCTCTATGTATTCGTCCTCTATACTTAGTTTTTCATAACGATAGGGTCGCTCTAAGGACCATTCCTTCCTTCCCAAGGTTTGTTACAAAGTAATTTAAATCAGTCCATATACCTTCCTGTGTTCTTTCCTAATCACACCAATAAGGCAGAATATAAATTGCACCAGTTAGATGTCCACAGACAACTGCGTTTTTATTTGCATAGGACCAAGGACATCAGGAAGTCGGACCAACTCTTCCTTTCCTATGCTGAGGGCAGACAGGGCCTTCAGTCTCAAAGGTAACATTATCTAGGTGGTTGTCTCACATTATTTCTTTCATTTACCAGCTGAGAAACAAAGCACTATCTATCAAACCAAAAGGCCACTCTACCAGGGCATTGGCCACCTCAATGGCCTTCCAATTTAGGTTGCCCATGGAATCTATCTGTGCAGCTGCTACGTGGGCTAACCCACATACCTTCATTTCTCATAAACTAGACATGGTTTCCAGAAATAGAGCTGATTTTGGTTCCACTGTTCTGAAGAGTCTGTTCCAATGAGCCACTCAGGATAGTAGGTGCTAGGGACGCTGTCCCAACCAGCAAGAATGAAGGCGAGCTAGACAACTTAGCCATAACGTTCCATGTTAGTTGTCTTCTTCTCTCCTTCTTTCTTGCGTCCCACCCTCCATCCCCCTATCCTAGTGGATTGAGAGGAGCTCCCCTTTTCAGATTTCATTGGCTGAACCTTCTCTGGTTGTCCTTTTCTGCTTAGATAGCTTCACAGTTAGGCCCAAGGGGCTTCTAGGGCAGAATTCTTCCTTAGTTATGTCTGGAATAGCTTTTTCAAACGAGACCTGGGTAACTAGTGCTAGGCATCATGGGATATGGGGTAGCCTCGAGCCAGTAAACAGCTCTCGAGCTATTGAAGATGGCTGAGTCGGAGCCGAGGATCGGCTCCGAACCCAACCAGCAAGAAAGAAGGCGAGAAGAAGACAACTAACATGGAACGTTATGGTAGGTACATAACTTCTTTATCCAGGAGATATCTACGCATCTGGCTGGGAGCCAATCATTACCAAAGTTTGCTAAGTGTATGTCATTTGTTGCAACACAGTTGAAACTGCAGATATTCCAGGTAGTTCCATGTTTGGACCACTGGCTCCTAACCATTTCAACCAGGCATCGCCTACTCTAGGCTTGAGACTACTTACTCCAGTTGTGCTCTCATCTGGGAATTTCTGTCAATTACAACAAATCTAAACTCGAACCAACTCAGAATTTGGAATTCATTGGCACTCTTTTCAATAGTCACTCAAATAGCCTTTCTTCCTCTGTCTGGATTCACAGTTCAATCGTGGGTCAAAAAGATCATTTAAAACCATTTGCTTTCAGCTCTTCTGATACTCCAGGCAGGTAAGATCTGTGTCAGTGGCAGTCACTCTTGTACCACTGGCAAGGTACCATATGAGAATCCTTCAATGACACTTGCAGCCCTGTGGTCTGTTATCCATCAGGCCTTATCCAGTCAAATGAAAATAATAAGCTAGCAGATATCTTAAATGCTGGTTCTCTTAAAATCATTTACAAGAAGGCTATTCCTTTGTTTTTCATCAGCCCAAGGCCACAGTGACCATAGACGCCTCTCAGATTGGGTTGGGGGCCACTTCTTGGGAAGGACAGTCCAAGGCATATTATCCCCCCAAGAGGCCAACACATATGTCAGTATCCTGGAGATGAGATTTTTCCTCTTAGTTGCAGGCCTTCCAAGAAGCTCTTCCAATTGGGATTGTTGCATTTCACACACACAGACAAAGTGTCAGTAGTCTGTTGTATCAACAATAAACGAGGGGGAACCAGTTCTTACCCCCTTTGTCGAGAAGCTGAGAGAGTATGACAATGGGTGTCATTTTCTGATAGCAATCACACACATTCTGGGAAGTCCAATGTGATTGTAGACAAGCTGAGCAGGTCTATTCTAATGCCTCAGGAGTGGTCTCTCAACGTGAGAGTGGCGGAGAGGATTTTCCTTTGATGGAGCCAACCACGTTGCAGTTTCTTTGCATCTCCTCGCAACAGCAAATGTAACAGGTTATTTGCTCTGATCCCTCCAGTATGGGAGCCCTTGAGGGATGCTGTACTTCACTCTTGGCCCTCCCGTCTCCTTTGTTTACCCCCCCATAACCCCTGATACTCAAATTTATACAGAAGGCATCTTGATTGAAGATCACAGTTATCCTCATTGCCCCTTACTGGCCTCATCAGATCTGGTTTCCCTTCCATTGATCTTACCTTCTACAACCACCATGAATTCTGAATCCAACTCAAGACCTACTGTCTCGCCCAATAGACTTGACTCATCTAGACATTTCAGGCCTCAAGTTGACCGCATGGTTTCTCCAGTTCTGTTAATGTGCTAGACAGCCCAGGGTCTCCTCCCCTGTATGTCACGTTGTGTTGTCATCCCACAAAGCTTCCACGAAAAATTTACAGTAGTAAATGGAAAATAAATACAGATATTTTTTTTTTTTGGCTCATAAGAATTTGGATCCTTTTTCAGCTCCGATTTCCAAGGTTCTTGATTTTTTAGCTACGATTTTCAGTGAAGGGGCTAGCGCCTCTACTGTCAAGAGTACAACTAGCAGCCATTTCTAAATATCACATAGGAGTAAATAACTCCACCGTAGCTTCCTCCAAGCTTTGCAAAACTTTTTTGAGGAATATATTTACTTAGATCTCTGAAGGACCCTACTCCTCCTCGTTATTTAAATATTGTTTTTCAGGCCTTAACTCAACCTCCTTTTGAACCATCAGCTAAATCTGATGTAAGTTTTTTGACCTGGACGACTATTCCTAGTTGCCATCACTTCTGCCAAAAGTATCTGAACTTCAAGCTCTTTCTTCTAAACTTCATTATCGAATTTTTCACAAGGACAAAGCATCTCTAAGAATGAACCCTTTCTTTCTTCCTAAGGTGGTTTTCAAATTTAGTTATTAATCAGGTTATTAACCTGACAGTTTTCTTTCCCAATTTTTCAAACAAAGGAGGAGAATGTTGTTTGCTGGATGTTCGCAGACAGTAACACTACCTTCAAAGACCCAAAGATATAAGGAAGTCTGATCAATTATTTCCTTTTCTAATTCAAAATTAGGTAAACCAGTTTCTAAAGTGGCTGTAACCAAATGATTGACAGATTGTATTACACTTGGCCCCACAAAAAGTGGGTTTGCCTTTATCAAAACCACCAAAAGTTCATTCCACTAAGTCTGTGGCAATGTCTTTAGCCTTTTTGTTTAGAACTTCATTGGATGATAGTTGTGCAGCTGCAACTTGGGCTAATTGGATCTGGTCTCTAGGGGAAGAGCAATGTTTGGTTCAGCTGTGCTCGCAAGCATCTTTAGAGTCCACCCAGGGTTTAGGTAGCTGGGGACACTTGTTCCTACAGTTGGATGAATGAAAATGACAATGTCATATAGTATTGTACTCACAGAAACTTTCCATCAGTGTTGTCCATTTTCATTCTTCCTCAACTTCCCTTCCACTAGCCCTCTTCCTTTCTTTACTGCTGGAAGAGTGAAAGATATTGGAGGAGCCACTGTTCCTTTGAGTCTCAGATTCTGTTTCATATTTCTTAACTATTATAAGGATCTTTGGGTAGCAGACTAGATCTGAGGTATGTAAGGTGACTAGGGCATTATGGGTAAAGGGAGGAGCTTGACAGTTTGTGTTCTATGTTCTGCAAGAAGCAACCGCGTTGGATCTGTGGGTCGGATCCAAACTCAGCAGTTGAAGAATGAAACTAGACAATGCAGATGGAATGTTATGGTGAGTACATGACTTTTATTTTTTTATACCCATGTTCCACAATCTAAGTGCTTTGGCCTGACAGTGGATCTCGGTTTTTCCTTTCCATGTTGCACAGAAGAAATAACAGTCAGTACCTAGCTTTGATCACCTTGTACTACGCCAGTGACATGCCAGAAACATGCTTATTCCACAGTTAGAATATGCTCTCCATGTTGTCTTTATTTCAGCCTATATTACTCACCTGATTCCCATATTTAACAGTATGTACCAATTTATGTACCTGTCACTTAGAAGAAAACATTACTTTACTCACTGTAGAAGTCCTACTTCTCTTGGCCTTTGCATTGAAGCTTCTGCACAAAAACTGCTTTGACTCTCTTAGAAACAAATTTAAAAAATTACACTCCCTACTTTCTGCACAATCAAGGCACTGGGACTCTTTGCCTTTGACTCCCATTCCCCAGATTATTTGGTGCACAAAGCTGTTGCAGAGTCACACCAACAAAGGAGCCATATTCACTTTGTACTGAGAATGAAAAAAGTTAAGTCAGAATCTCTTGAAGCAACTAAATATTAGTGTTGCTGTAGCTGCTTCACTGACTGTGGGTAATTGGTCATTTGGCTTAATCTGAGACCCATCAAAAAAGTAGTTGCCTGTTTTATACAAAGTTAGTGCATAATTTTTAATATGCAAGTGAATTTACATTTGTAAGAATTTAATTATGTTGCAGTTATAAAAATTGTTACAAAGATAATCAGCTCTTACCGTAAAGTCGCTGTTCTGTACTATTTTGTCAGAGTGCTACATTCTGTTTTGCTGTCTATGGTCACTTGATGATGTACTGATATTTCAAGTTGGTAATTTCTGTTAAGACAGCTTTTATAAATAACTGTAACTGCCACTGTGCCAGGATGATAGCTCAAAAGGGTCTTTGAACCAGTTGTTCCACCCACTTAATAAACAAACAAGTAAATAAAATGCTAGTGCAGTAATGCTCAGATTCAGGAATAAGAATCATAAATCTCAGTGTGATTTTTATTTTAATAGTTTATAACTTAGGGTCATTAGTGGCTGAAGAAAATAAAGGAGGGGAGGGAGTTTACTATACTGCGTCTTGGAGAAGAGAATACATGTAATATGCATACTTTACCGAAGCTGTTGTCCCCCTTCAGGGTTTACCAGAATAAACATTTTAGTGCAGTAGCTTTTAAAATTATGTTGCAGTTTGCCCAAGTTGTTTACTTTTTTACATTGTTATGTTTAATCGGGGGTATTAAAGTAGCCTTTCTTGATTGCAGGTCATCAGCCTGCTATGTCGGTGGCAGCAGCAGCAGCAGCCTATTGGGCTTTATCTGTTCCTTTAGCTCCCACAACTGTTGCAGAGACTACTGCTGTTCAAGCAAATCCTCAGGCATCCAAACCTTCAGCAAAGCAAGCAGCCAAGTCATCGAAGGCAGCAGCCAAACAAAGCAAAGCAGCTGATCCAGCAACAGATTCATCAGCTGATACACCACCAGATGCACCAGCGGCTCCACCAGCATCATCAAAAGGCCCCTCAGAGCTACCTCCAGCTTCACGACCTGCTGCCGATCCACAACTCACCAAGGCACATCATAGTGATAAAAACAAAAAAATAAAGAAAGAGAAGGTATGTTGTATTTTGTGATGTGATGATGTGGAAGGGGAAGGAGTAGAAAAATTTAATGAAATGTTTTACATTTGCTAATGGCATTTGAAGCGTAATAGTAAATTGAAAGTAGATAAATGAATTTATTGTTAAGATTTTAAATAATTTCAAAAAGCAATAAATTTAAAACATGACAGTTGCATGATTTCAAAGATTTGTTAATTTGCAATTTTTTTTATATTCACTGTGCAGTCTGTTTGAAGGTTTTTGTCATATCATTATGTAGTTATTTAGACAGAATGGATAGAATTTATCTTCTGAGATTGTTTTAAAAATTGTACATTTAAAATAACATCCTGATCTTTGTTAAATAAGACTTCTGAAATGGATACAATCTGTGGAGAGCAGTTAGTACTCATTACTGATGGACAGCATATCTGTTGCTTGTACCAGGATTAAAGAAACATGTTTGACCCCACATTTTTCATTTCATTCCCACTTCTTGGGTTGTCCAGGTTTCTCCTTTGATTTGTTGCTGGAAAAAAAGACTAAAATATTAATATGGCATGGCACCAAAGCACTAACATATACTATATATTAAGTGTTTTCATTTTTAGCACTTAAAAAAATCTAACTATCTGGGACTTTGCCTGCTTTTCTTTGGATCTTCATGTAAATGTTCCAGCTGTTAAAGAAACTTTGTGATTTTAATAATGCCAATTACTTTTGATAGTTTAAGTGCAAGCCTTTCTTACCACCTTCTCCCTTTCCAAAAAAAGTGGAATATGTGTATGGTCAACTGGGATTTCTATATTAGACATTCATATTATCATCATTATTAAGGATATTTTGCATGAGGTAGGTAGTTGTAAGGAACGGGATAAGTGATTTAGGTCTAAGATCCCAGAAACTGGCTCCTCCATGATATGCCATGCTTTGCTGTGGCCACTGTCTGACTTTGTTAGCTGCATTGTTTTCTAGCAAGATGTCCTTAAATGCATCTCCATCTCTTGCTTGTCCTGCATAAGCTATAACCAAGAAGCTCCTTTCCTTATCCCATCTGTTAGGATTGCATTAGTGGCCAGGCTGTATTAAATGCTGTTATTTCAGAGGATGGCACTCATGGTGTTTGAAAGCGAGTAACTCTCATCTCTTGCTTTAAGTATTTGGATCTGGCTAATTACAAAATGTTAGTCTTACTAACAGTTAGAGATTTGGTGTTTGGCTGCCCTGATGTGGAATCTTAATCTTTGCATTCAGATTAAGCATGCAACTATAATGTTAACTTTCCCTTTGATTCTTTTGATTTATTAATGGACTGTCTGAGAGTGAGAGAGAGAAAAAAGTATGTGGACTACATTTTTGGAATTCATGTGCATGTTGCTGAGGGAGGAGAAATTTGGATCATGACTACTGGTTGTTGTAGATGTTCATCGTGTTACCCTGCTGCAGTCATCACACTTGGGGTTATCCTGCTGTCAGGCGGTCCCGCAGTCGGCCTGAATTCCAAAGTCTTGGTCCGGCGTCGGTTGCTGTCGCTTCTTCCCTGACGTCAGTGCGCCAGGGGTATATAAGAGGCATCCGACTCCATTTTCTCCAGTCTTTCTTGCCGCGCGGTGCCCGAAGCAGAAGCAGTTCGCAAGTGCCGGTCGGCCGACACCTGAGATTTTCGATTCGAATTTCAGTCCAAAGTCTTCAATAAAGCTAAGTACCCCATTGGGGAACCTTTTCTTGCCTCAGTCCGATGTCAGAAAAAGTTAACAATTGCATTTTTTGTGGGAAGCAAATACCACATAAGGACTTCCATTCCTATTGTATTCCCTGCCTAGGCCCAGACCACGACGTCATAGGTTGTCGGTTTTGCGCTAGGTTTAATAGACGAACTATCAAACACCGTTTTGATTTCGCATGACACTATTTTGGTAGGAAATTTGATTATATCATGCTGTCGGAGCATCCGACAACCGGCATGCATAAAAAACGCAAGGATAAGGACAGGCAGCCTAGGAACAAGCCAGACTCCGAGGCCTCTGCTGGGCCTGTCGCCGGTTCTCCGGTTTTCACTGAGGTGCCTACACAGCCCCTGACGACCGCAGAACTGGAACCCCAGACAGCTGCGGATTCTCAAGCGGAGTCTACTAGGCCAGCACAGCCATCTTCATTAGGCCCATCTGACACCAGAGCAGAAGTAGTCCCCGGTGCAGTGGAAGCACCCTCGGTTGCAGAAGGTGTCTTCAGACCGACTACGCTCACCATTAAATCTTATGCTAAGCTTAAAACTTCTTTAAAACCAAAGAAGACTGTACATCAGTCTACAGTTCAAGGCCCCATGCCTAAGAAACAGATGCTTAAGATGGCTGAAGATTTGATTACCCTAATCAGGGGTTCCCATCCCACTCCTGATAAAAGACCAAGACAAGAGGAGGATTATGCTTCCTCTGACCAGGTTTCAATTTCCTCAGATTCTTCTAAGGAACAGGATTACACTTTGCCACCTTTTGAAGACTCTTATGCTGAAGACTCTATTCCCTCAGCATCTCCCCCTGAAGACTACTCCTTTGGGGAAACTTTACATACCATGAGGGAACATTTCCACTGGGAAGGCCAGGACTACTCTGATTCTAAGAAAAGGCTCCGAGAGTTCCTTTTCCTACCCCAGCACAGACCTCTTGCTATCCCTCCAGTTTTAGAACTTGTGGATGATGTTTACTTGGAGTCTAGTCTACATCCAGTCTCTCTACCTCCTGCTCCAGCCAAACCAGACAGATACTACAGAGTACCTGACTCACACAAATTCCTTTATAAAAGCCCTGTGGCTGACCCAGAAACAATTTCACAGGGTCCTAAGGGAGCTAAAGCTTCTATGGCTAAAAATCCTGTGCCCTCTGAAAGGGTTTCCAGAGCCTTAGATAAATGGGGAAAGAAAATATGCACCTCAGCAACTCTGGCTATGAGAGCATTAAATTGTCAGTTTCACATGCTGAAATATCAGCAATTTCTAATGTCTCAATTAAAACAAAAAATGAGCACACATTCTGAACAGTCTGAATTCAAGGAAATGCAGGATCTGTTGCATGCAGCTGAACAGGTGGGCAAACATACTTTACAATGTGGATTTGATTCATTGGAAGCTTCCTGTAGAGCAGCTGTTACTGGCTCTGTCATACGTAGACATGCTTGGTTAAAAGAACAAACCCTTCCTGATCATGTTAAAGCAAAATTATTGGATGCACCTTTACAGCAGGATGTATTATTTGGTGTCAAAGCAGAAGAGGTTTTAAAGACAATGGAGGATAAGGCAAAGTCTATACAGACAGTCAAAGATTTTTTGCAGGTACAACCCCCTCGTTTCAGCAGAAATTGGCCAACAAAAAACTGGTCCTTTCCAGCTTCTGACAGATCACAGATAGGCAAATACAGACGCCCAAGGGGCAGAGGTCAGTCACAAGGCCCTTACAAACCTCGCCAGTGGGGTTCTGCTACCCAGAAAGGAGAAGACAAGCCCCAAGCTAGCAGAAGACAAACACAATGACTCAATCCTCAAACTACCAAGCAAATCTCTCCTGGCAGCTCCCTTGAGAGGAAAATTAGCATTTTTTGCAGACAACTGGCACATCATCACAAAAGACAAATGGGTCCTAAACATTGTCTCTCAAGGATACAGATTCCACTTTCATACCTTACCAAGGATAAAAGGAATGCCAAACCTGCCACCAAATCAGTGGGCAGAGGCACAAAAACAACTTACAACTCTCATGGACATGAGAGCCATTCAACAGGTACCTACACAGGAGCAAGGACAAGGATTTTACTCAAGACTCTCTCTAGTCCCAAGAAAGGACAAAGCATGGAGACCCATTCTGGATCTTTCAAGTCTGAACACCTATCTGCAAGTACCAAAATTCAAGATGCTAACACTACAGCAGCTTCTTCCCATGCTGGGCAAGAATGCTTGGCTAGTAACGTTGGACCTCAAGGAGGCATACCTGCATGTCCCTATCAGACAAAATTGCAGAAGATACCTCCACTTCATTGCAGGTTCAACGCATTATCAATTCTCTGCACTGCCCTTTGGCTTATCTACTGCGCCCAGGGTCTTCACAAAATGCCTGGCACCAGTAATTGCATACTGCAGACAGAGGAATTCAAATATGCCCATACCTGGACTGCCTTCTTCAAGCAGAAAGCAAGGACATTCTTTTAAAGCATCTGGCATTTGTCAAACACTTTCTAAGTTGCCTGGGGTACACAGTAAACGAAAAGAAATCAAAACTAGTGCCCTCACAAAACATAATATTCCTGGGTGCCAGCTTGAATACAACGGCCCAGATGGCTTACCTCATGCCAGACAAGCAACAACAGCTGACTCAATATTTCAAAATAATGGCAACAAAGACCCAACTCCCTGCAAGAAAAATTCTGCAGGCCTTGGGATTCATGGCATCTTGCATACTACTAATAACCATTTGCAAAAACTGCATATGAGGAAATTACAGTGGTACCTGAAAAGCATATGGAGTCAGCACAGCCACAGCTTGGAAACAATGATACCACACATTCCCTGCCTTCAACAAGAGTTTCTGTGTGGTCACAGGCATGTCACCTCAGCAAGTGTCAGCCTTTCACCTTACCCACAGCCAGGCAAACTATGACAACAGATGCATCGGACTATGCCTGGGGAGCACACATGGCAGGACAGTGCATTCAGGGCAAATGGACTACAGATCAGAGACATCTGCATATCAATCAAAAAGAAATGCTAGCAGTACAGAATGCCCTAACAGCTTTCAAGGACCTCTTACACCCAGAACAATGAATAATAAAGACGGACAATACCACAGTAATGTGGTACATAAGCACGGGGGCACACATTCCTACCCTCTATGCAGGCAAGCAATGACCTTGTGGAACACAGCACTGTCTTGCCAAGTTCAATTACAAGCACAATTCCTGCCAGGAAAGAAAAACACATTGGCAGACGACCTAAGCAGAAATATCATGGATCTACACGAGTGGAAACTAGATCCACAAGTATTTGTAATGATAGCTCAAAAATGGTGACACCCAGACATAGATCTGTTTGCAAGCCCCCAAAACTACCAACTTCAAAAATTTTGCACAAGGACATTCCATCCACAAACTTGGAAAGTGGACGCCCTTGCATTCAGTTGGAAAACATTAACAGTGTATGCCTTTCCTCCACTGCCTCTCCTAGCAAAGGTACTGCTGAAAGTCAGATTAGAGAGACCACAGCTGATACTCATTGCACCAGACTGGCCACGCCAGCATTGGTATCCACTTCTAAGGAACATGGCCCACGGCCCACCATGGATTTTACCACAAATTCCTCACCTGCTCACCCAGCGAGACAATCCGATTCTACACAGCCAACTCAAGACTTTAAACCTGGCTGCATGGCAAATTACCTAAACAAGCAGCCAACACCTCTATCCAAAGCTGTTATGGATGTCATTCTGGAGGCCAGGAAGCTCAGCACCAGGAAAACGTATTCAGACAAATGGAAAAGATTTTGCGCCTGGAACCAGGCTAAAGGCCAAAATCCCCTTGATCCAAACATTCCTCAGATTCTACAATATTTAACTGAGATGTTGCACAAAGGACTTTCCTTTTCATCTATTAAGATCCACGCTTCAGCAATTTCAGCTCATTACAACACGGATCCTCCTTTATTCTCACATCCACTCCTAAGACAGTACTTCAGAGGGGCTAAGAACATCAGACCGCCAAGAAGAGCTCCAACACCTACTTGGGATCTCAACTTTGTTCTGGAAAAGCTTACACTGCCACCCTTTGAACCAGCTTTTTCAGCTGATTTAAAATTTCTTTCCTGGAAAACTGCCCTGCTACTAGCAATAACCTCAGCTAGAAGAGTCTCAGAGCTACAGGCACTAATGGCAGTGGAGCCTTTCCTCATTTTTCATCAAGACAGAGTCTCTCTACGAACTAACCCTTCCTTTATGCCAAAGGTGGTATTCAGTGTGGCCCTAAACCAAACCATTCATTTGCCCACCTTTTTCCCAAATCCCCAGAACAAAGGAGAAAGACTCCTGCACTCTTTGGACATTCACAGGCAATTACGTTACTATTTTGATAAAACTAAGGCATTCAGAAAATCTGACCAGCTCTTTGTAGCCTATGCTGCAGGATCACAAGGAAAAGCTATCTCAAAACAGACCATCTCTAAATGGATAGGGCATTGCATATGTTTCTGCTACACGCATCATGGGAAACTGGTACCTGTTTACATTAGGTCCCACTCCACCAGGGCTACAGCTACATCAGCAGCCTTTCTCAGGGGAGTGCCAACCAAGGATATTCTGGAAGCTGTAACTTGGAGTTCAGTGCACACCTTCACCAAACACTATCACTTACCTCTATATTCTAAGACTAGAGCTGGTTTTGCCACTGCAGTTTTGCAGGACCTACTAGCTTCTTCTAACCCTGTTTAACTCCACCTCTCATTTTTAGCTTTGGGATTCAACCCAAGTGTGATGACCGCAGCAGGTAGGTAACACGATGAACATAGTACAGTTTTGTACCTACCATAAATGTAGATGTTCGAGTGTTCACCCTGCTGCAGTCCAGGTTACCCTCCCTCCATCCCCTCTGAACTAGCTGAACTTATCTATACCACTTTATCCTATACAACCTCTGTGGTGTATTTGCTTGTGCCTAAAGGTATTGTTTTATTTTTATCTAGCTATATATATATATATATATATATATATATATATATATATATATATATATATTGCCTACCTATTGGGGGCATCTGACATCTGGGGCAAGAAAAACTGAAGAAAATGGCGTCGGATGCCTCTTATAATACCCCTGGCGCACTGACGTCAGGGAAGAAGCGACAGCAACCGACGCCGGACCAAGACTTTGTAATTCAGGCTGACTGCGGGACCGCCTGACGACAAGAAAACCACAAGTGTGATGACAGCAGCAGGGTGAACACTCGAACATCTACATTTATGGTAGGTACAAAACTGTACTTTATGGTCTGTAGATGAACTGTTGGGATATAAATATTTAAACATTGCTGTTTGTGAGTTTAGTTACATTTTAGTTTTCTGTCTGCATTTTTAGGATGTTGCAAGTTACAAGACTGTACTTTTAAGTGACTACATGATCTCATAAGGAAAATTTGAGTGTGGAAAACAGATTCCCCATAGAGAAGAGACATGCCTTTTTTGTTTGGGTACTATGCATGACCATACTCAGTGTAATATGTCAAGCAGTTGTCTCAAGACACACTGCAGCTGTTGGGCATCCCTTTTGATTTATTTAGAAAATCAGCATCTGAAGTTATTGGCCCCAGGGTACCATGGCCAAATTCACCATTTAAGAAAAAAGCTAAAAAAGCATGTACTGGACCTGCTGCTGTCCAGCCTCCAGCAGACATCTCCCTCTGGTTGAAAAATCTGAGGACCAGCCGGTGCTGATGCCATTTTCTTCCACAGTGAACCCAGTTGGAGGCCAGCATGGGTCTGCCTACTTGTACATCCAGTGAGGCTGTGCATACGGCTGGTATAGATGTAGAGGGTGAACCACAGCTGTTTATTTCTGAAGAGACTATGGGGATTCCCCAAATTTTAGTTAGGGAAGAGATGCCTGGTATCCTCATTGAATTTAGGCAGGTAGCTGAACCTCCTCGGTTTGTCAAGGCAAGTGTTCTTTTAAAAAAAGAATCAGAAGACCAGATATGGCTACTGTAGCTAAAGATCCTCACAAAGAGTGTCAGGACTTTACTCAGGGGCTGTTAAATGCCCTAATGGCTCTGAAAACCTTGCAAAGATAGCCTGTCACTGCTGCTCCTTGGTCTTCCCCCTGTCTGAGACATTAGAGAGATTCTGATTCTTTGGATGAAGAGTTGTACCGTGGTGAGGAATCTGTAGCATATTCCTCACAAGTGCAGTCTCCTCTGGCTCTGGGGTCTGATGATTCTTTGTTCCCTGGTTTTCTTTTTTTGAAGAATTATCTTTTGGGGATGCAATGGATCATATGACTGAACACTTTTATTAGGTTGTTCTCAGTTCTCAGAAGATAAAAAGAGATCCTTTGAACTCTTGCAGATGAACTCACCAAGACCTTCTGCAGTCCCTCTTGTCTTAGTTGCTGTCTTGGATACATTTACAGCAGCTTGTCAGGGTTCTGAATCTCCATCTCTGGCCCCTAAGAAGCCCGATGGATATTATAAAGTGCCTGAGGATCATAAATATTTGTATAAAAGTCCTTCATCTGATCCTGCTGTAGTTTTCATGTCCACTGATAAGTTATCCCAACTGTTTCCAGCTTCCAAGATTTTTATCTTCTGTTAAGGACAGCTGTGCTATGGAAAGGTATGGGAAAAAAGTGTGTACTTCTACTTTGGCCTTTAAAGCCATTAATTATCTGTCCCACATGACTAAGTATGTCCCGTCTCTTTTCTCTTTCGTGGAGATGGGGGTTGACTGACATACCTGGTTTGAATATTGACGTCTGCTGTTTCTCTTATGAGTTCTGCCTCTCAGGTAGCTTGCCATTCCATTAAATGCATCCATGATTCATATGATACCTCCTCTGGGGGCAGCTGTGTCTGGTTCTGTCATGAGGAGGCATTTCTGGTTGCCCCTGCATGCTTTACCTAGGACATTAAGGCCATATTTTTTGAGTCTCCCTTAGACAACCAAAATCTTTTTTGGCACTGCTGCTGCAAAATTGTTTAAAAACCCTGCAGGATAAGGGCAAGGTTATGTGGGACCTTAAACACATTTTGTTTATCCTGTAACCTAAGTTAGAGGAACTATCTATTGAAATCTTCTTTGTCCATAGGCAGCCTAGACAATCTGCTTGGAATTAAAGAGTTTCTAAGCATATATTCCCAGATAAAACCCACTCGAGTTCTTGAGGTCAAAAATCCTGTGTTCCTGATAAATCTGTATCTATCTGATATCCAGTCTGTTCTTCTTTGTTGGGCAAAAGATAAACAGAACCTAGTAGTCTGTGGTTATTGTCTAACATTGTTATTTTGTGGCTTGGAAGTTTCCTCGTCAGCCTCCTCCTTGGCAGGTTCCTCATTTTCCTTTGCTCTTAAAAGATCTTGTAGCACAGGGATCCATCTAGTCTGTACCCCTTATGTCAGCAGGGAACAGTTTTTTACTCCAGAATGTTTCTGGTTTTCAGAAAATAGGGGTTGTGGAGGTCCATTCTAGACTGTCCTATCCCAACACCCTTCTCAAGGTTCCTGCTTTCAGGATGTTGTCTCTTCAGAACCTCGTCTCCCTTTTGCTTCCCCAAGCTTTTCTAGCCTCTCTGGAATTGAGGGACACTTGCCTCCATATTCCCATTCACCCTTTCTTGAGGAAGGTTTTGTTTCTCTGTTTCTTCCTGTCATTATTAGTTATCTGATTTTCTCCAAGGGTAGTTACCAAATGTCTGTCTCCTGTGGTAGCCTTCTGCAGACTTCAGGGAATTCAAGTATTCTGTTATTTGGGCAACCTTCTGAATCGAGGCCCCACAGCATCCTCATCAGAATCTAGATTTCATCATGCTTCTAATGCACCGTGTGGGATTCACTCTGTCTCAAATGGTCTGTGTTGACCTCCTCTCAGGACCCAAGTATTTTTAGGTTGCAAGATGTAAACCATCCCAATGTTAGCTTTCCTTACACATCCCAAAGTAATCACTTTGGCTGCCGTTTTCCAGTCTCTTCCTCCTTTTCCAATTCTTCTTGCAATGGAATTTCTCCAAGCCCTGTAGTACATCGCATCCCCCATCCCCATGGTTCCTTTGCCAAACTCCACATGAGGAAATTCAGTGGTATCTCAACACTTAGGCTTCTGCACTGACACCCTCTAGAGTCTGTAGTTCCTCTTTTACCTTGCCTTAAACTCTTAACTCTGTTTGTGGATTCCCTAAATTCTAGACTATCTTTTCAGGTTCTTCTTCCAGCTCAAGAGCCATACAGGGATGCTTGCTCTTAAGGTTGTGAAGCTTCCTCCAGCAGCCTGAAAATCCAGGGAATTTGATCCCATCAACAGATGTCAAATCAAATAAGTATCAGAGATGAGGACTCTAATCCTAGCTCTTCAGTCCTTTCAGTGTCTTTGGGTTCCAGGTCCTCTAAAGGTTTTAACAAACAGTGCTACAGTCATGTGGTACATCAGCTAGCGGGGGGGGGCACAATATCTTACCTTTTTTCAGGCTTGGGATTTTGCAGTCTGCCATCACCTGGTTCTTCAGGTGGTTTGCATCCATTCAGAGGACAGTCTGTTGGTACGTTCTTTGAACAGGTCCAGGACATTTCCCCACAAATGGATGCTTCACACGGAGGTGTTTCTGGACATTGTACATTAGTGAGGTACTCCTGAAGTAGATCTGTCTGCCTCCTCTCTGAATAGACAACTTCCCTAGTTCTGTTCAACAGTTCCAAGTCTGCTGGCTTGTACAGTGGAAACCATGCTGCTTTCTTGGAAAAGGATGTTTCTGTATCACTGTCCGTGTCCTCTTGTACTACCAAAGGTCCTGCACAAGGTCATATGGGACACATCCAGAATTTTTCTGCTGACCCCCTTTTGGCCTAGACGACACTGGTTCCCCTTTCTGTTTGATCTAGCTTGGGGTAGTCATCACAGTTTACTTTGTAGGATGGATCTCACACAAAAGAGAGGGTCTGTTGGCACATCATATGAGAGATTGGTCTAATGGGACAATTAGTCTGCCAGATTTAGAACTGTACTCCGTCTTTTCTGTAATTAAAACTATTTCTCTATTAACTAATATTATTCAGCCAAATGGGAAAAAAATCAAGAAATCCTTTGTTTTAATACTGGCAAGACATCTAATTCTAATAGAATGTTAATATTAAATTAATTTAAATGGGATTTAAAATTTAAAAGATTATTTCATGGCCAGTAATTTTCAAATGCATATTTCTCATAACATGTTACTTCTATTAGACATTTAGAAATTTTATCTATAGAAATCCAGCTTAAAAGGCTTGTATGTTCCTTCATTTTCGTATTGCTTTTACAGACAGTAATAATCCTTCTTCAGACCTCTCGAAGTTGATATTTAAAGAAAAGACTCATTTATTGGTTTCAACTGTTGACTAATGATAAATTTAACTCTGTAGATTACTTAATAAATAGGACTTAAGTAATGATGTTTTGGCTGGAAATGCAGTTTTAGAGACTGTTTGTAGATAGTAAAATTGACCTAAAGTCACCAAATATAAGAACTTCTGTTCCTAAGTTATTACATTTTTAGTAATATCCATATAGCGGAATTTACCTAATAATGGTATGCTTTCTGAAAGATATAAAGTAGTTAGAAATGAAACAAAAGATTATTCTGAGAAGTATTGGGTTTACTTCACTGTAGTTAATAACCCACCTAATGGTAATAAATGAACAATTCTGGTATCATGTAAACTGATTACCACTTCTAAAATAAGTGTGTTCTCCTGGAAATTTATGTAAGGTCCTTTTTCTGTACCACACAAAACTGAGCTAATCAGTAAGGAAAAAGTGTCTTGTTGGAGGTGTAAATTGGAGACTAAGGCGGTTTGGTCATATGTTTTTTGACTGTATAGCTCTTAAATCCTTCTGATACAATATTAATCTTTTCCTGCAGGCTTTATTTTCTGATAATTTTGTTTTAACCAAGTCATTGATTCTGTTTAATACACCAGTTCCTGACTGTATTAAAAAAAAATAAAATATCCTTTGTCATGGTCCATTTTGGCTGTTGCCAGGAAGGTTCTAACTAGAAATTGGAAGAGTAAGACTTGACCGTCTTTTACGGAATTTAAGAACATTGCAACTGAACTTTGTCACATAGAATTGATTACCATTAAAAGAAGATAGATCAGAATTACTTCATCCACTGACCGGTAGACTGGGTTCAAAGAACTGTTGGGCAAACAGTTATTGAATATTCAGTAATAGTTGATCTATATGAAGGACTAGTAATTTTAATTAGTAGGCACTAATGCAAATACCTTAGTTGATTTGTTTTTCTTGTTATCTTGTATAGTTTAAATTTCTATATTGCAATTTTTATTGATTATTACCTTGTTGAAATTCAATAAAAATTCTTTAAATAAAATAAGAAAAAGGATCTATTGCTTGCTCTCACTTGGCCACACTTCAGCTAAAGATTTGGGAGATAGGGTTTTGATTCCTTTAAGGCATCATTTTTCTGAGGATGTGGTTTGGGTTTTGCAGGTGGCCAGAAGACCCACTACTAGAACATCCATGTGGCTAAATGTAAGAGATGTCTCTATCATCACCAGGACCCTATTTCTGCGGGGTTTTCTGTATGGCATATAATCCTCTATACAATGTAATTAATCCAATGTCCCATAACATTGTTCAGTTCCTGTCTTCTCTTAAACATCATTCCTCCTCCAAAACATTTTTCTGCATGTATTATTCCCCTAATTTTAGTTTTCCTCTATGTAATTTACTCCTATCCTTTTTTTAAAGATCGCACTTCCTGCTCTTCTGTCTCTGTTGCAATTTGCACTTCAAATGTAGTTGGTTTAGGCTTTGAATTCCATTAACTAGTAATTGCTTTTTTTGGCAGCCACCAGAATTAAACTTGAGGTGTTACTATGTTTACGTAGTTCAAATCCTTTATCTCATCTCAAAAAATCATATCCTTAGTTACACTCATTTGCTCGCCCTACTAATTGTCCCTTTTTTTTAACAGCAGCTTTCTAGATTCAAGTAAAAATTCAGCCAGTGCAGGTCTTTCACTTAGGATTCCCTTTTCCCCTTTCTCTTTGTACTCTGATATTGGTCCCTGATAGGGAAGGCAAATCTGTAGCCTATAGTCCAAATGTCTTCTTGGCCTCTTCCCATTCTATTGCCTTTCCCTGTCTAATTATTTGTTCCCAATACCTTGGTTAGGATCATTTGCACATTTAGACCAAACACCATTTCCTCCTGAAAGTTGTTTCCAAGTTGTCCCAGAAGTAGTCCACTAGTATTCCTGTTTCTTCTGCTAGAGTAGTAACCAGAGAAGAGAGACCTTCACTCCAGCAGTATAAGTTTTCTTTATGGAAGGTAGAAAGGAGTTGTAGTCCTCAGTCAAATCCTTTACATTTGGATTGCCAGCTGCATTCTTTTGACATCAAGAGGCCTACGATCCATGGAAAATATGGCAAGTAAAAGGCCTTTTTGCTAGAGCTGTGTTGCTTCTAGTGTGTAGTTCACAAGTAACTGTGTTGAAGATGTTTGTGCCATGTCCACTTGACCCTTGATTCATGTCTTCACCAAGCATTCTTGTCTACACTGTAACCCTAGAGGCAGTCTCCTTTGTTACCCTAGTACTTTAGGACTCAACATTCTAAGATTTTTAATTTTGGATTGTCCCCATCTCTTTCCATATTAATGAATTTACTGCTTGGGATTCAGCCCAGTTGCAGACCCACTGAGGAGGATCCAAGTGTTGTAATGGGCATTTTTGTATTCTAGATTGATAGTTGAGGAGACCCTCCCTGGTGTGCCCCAAGTATACTCTTAATGTCCTGTGCTTGGATGACCCTTTTAGATATCTGCAACCATTAGAATACCTTTCAAGTCTGGCAGATTCATCCCTTGTATGTAGCTGTGCAAGTGTTAGATCTTGTTTTTTGCCTCATTTGTAAAAAAAAAAAAAACTTTTTAGTGATTTTGACAAACTAGTGGGTTGAGAATTGAACATGCTGTCCTGTTCTGGTGAGCAACATTGAAGCGTGCTCTCTTGTAGAGTAAGATATGTGGAGTAGTGGGAGTGACTAAGAAGAAATGCTTAATAAGAAAGGAAGAAAAGATAAAGCCAGTTGTGCATCCTCCCAGGAAGTTTTCCCCCATGGACACTGAAACTTGTTCACAGTGCTGGTTATGTTTAGGTGCGACTCCTGCTGTTTATACCCACGGTGCACCTTTAACTTTGTTGTCATTTGACCTTTAAAGATTATATGTAAAGACACAAAAAGGAAGTACACAGAAGTCTTCCATTTTAGCCTTTTTGTTTATGCACACCCTCCTAGTGACTTGCTATGCCAGCAAGTTACGCAAGAAGTAAAAACATCTTTCCTAATGTGTATGAACAGATTTTTTGTGCATGTGCAATTTGCTGGCAGCAATGTGTGCTTTGTGTTGGCAGTTATGGGGATGGTGTTGTGCAGGCAATGCCTCTGAAACTCCTTTGCAAGTATATTAAGAGCACTACACCTTGTATCTGAAATGGTTATGGTGAACACACACATTGTTGTAAAAGGGCAGAGTTGCAAGGAAGGCCTTGTACTACCTTGCGACTCCAAATTGGAAAAGGCAAGAAAGCACATTTATCACCAGAGATAACTGTTCTTTTCAGTTCAGTCCAAGGTGTATTGGACATTTAACATCACTATACCCAATTACCTTTCAAGCACCTTGCAGCTTCCAAACAGATGTGTACCAGGCAATAAACAGTTACATTTTCAGTACTACTGTACCAAGAACAAGTATACTTTACATTTAAAAATATAACAAGTGCCACTGCCCAGTTAAGGTCGACAAAATTTCACAGAGAACTACAAAATAAAAATATAAAGCCAACCAACACAGCTATTAAGTAAACAAAAAAAAATTAATATGCAGAACTTGGCGGTTTCACAGCAAATTTTCTGCTTCTTCAGACTTGCAATAAAAGCAATCGACAGCCATTTATATGTAAATCTTATGACATATCTAGTTAATTACATTTTCAATGAGGTCGTTTTTTCCCTTTTAAGACAGGTTTAATAGAGACGCACCCATTCAAACCTGGGTGTTTGTCAGCATTTAAACTGACAATCCACCTTAGTTTTGCGCATTCTGTCAAATTCACTCAAACTTTCACGTAGCACTTCCAGAACTGCAAATTAAATTTATGATCATTACCATTTTCAATAACATGCTTGGCCAGTGCATTAGTTTGTTTGCCTTTCTTGATGTCACTTGCATGTTCCAGAATTGTCTCCTTTAAACTACGATTAGTTTTACCAATATAGTAGCAGTTACAGGTCATGCAGGCAGCACAGTAAACCACATTCTCAATGTTGTAGCTTGCTAAACATTTCATTTCTAACCTCATATTTATGGATTTCAGGTAAAGAGTAGTTATATTCCTGACAAAAGCACAGGCAGAGCAATGCCGGCAAGAAAAAGTACCTAGTCTGTCAGTCCTAGTGTTAAGTTTAGTATGATTTTTGTAACACAATTGACGTTTCAGGGAGAGATTATTTTTAAAAGAAAATTTAGGTACAGGACCTAAATATGTCATGTGATTTATATATAAATGTCTGTCTTGTTTGTCAGTCTGATGAAGCAGCAGTTTTGCTGTGAAAGCGCTGACTTCTGTACATTTTTTTATTTTTTTTTATTTTATTTTACATTTATTAACCGGGAAATTCCAACTGGACCAGGACCATTTACAGTGGAGGCCCTGGGAGAAAAGCTCTGAAACATTGTTACAAAAAAAACAAAACAAGAGAAGCAAATTTATACAGTGTTATACAAAGGTCATTTAAATAATACAGCATGGAGTTAGACTTTTTGTCAGTCAAACACTGAAAATATCCATTTTCCAGGAGAAACAGGAATTCCATTTAATGTGCAGGTGTATAATGATTGTGACAAAAAGATCATCAGTCACCCGCTATGAGAAGTAGCAACTAATAGCCAGAGTTATTGACTGGGTTTAATACTGTAGAGGGATAAAGTGAGTAGCTTGGAAGTTGGAAAAAGAAGGGCAGAGATGGGAGAGTAAAGGTTAAGTGATAACAAGGACATAACCAGGTGATATGAGAGAGTTTTTGAATTGTGGGGTGGTAGTCAGTGGTCAGAGAATGGGGGAGGGAATTCCAGTTTTTAGCAAAGGTGTGGGAAAAGAGCACTTTGCCTGCAGTATTGTTTGCCCTGGAAATGCAGAGAAGAGATTTGTCACTAGATCGGAGATGCGGATTTACAGTGTAATGGGTAAGAAGATTGGATATAGATGGGATTTTTTCAGGGTACTTCAGGATGTTATATGCAGTAACTAGCTGGTGGTAGTTGTGGTTCATAGGTAGGTACTAGGCTATTGGCCCAAGGGCCTACGTAAGCCTAGCCAGCAAGGTACCCTAGCTTACGCCACCCAAGAAAGTTATTTTCCTGTGCCACTGTCCAGAGAGATAGAAGTGAAGTGATCCCCGGGGTGTATTTCCTATTTCCCATCCACTCATCAAGATTTTTCTTGGAGTGCTAATGAAGAACTTTGCTTGACATAGATGGGTAGCTTGTTCCAGAGTATAGGAAGTCTCTGGGACAGGAATCTATCCCTCCAGCGTGTCCTGTTTATTGTGGCGACAAGGTTTAGGTCCCTAGAGCGTGTAGCTTGGAGAGATTGGGATTTGTTTAGGTGTAGCGTGTCCAACAGCTCTGGGTTTGACATAGCTTTATATGTTAGCCAGAGATCACCTCGGAGTAGGCAATATGCTACGGAGTAAAGCTGGAGTTTTTTGAGGCGGTCAGTGTAGGGCATTTGTTTGAGGCTAGTAATCCTCTTTGTGAGGTACTAATGTGGCCTTTCCAGCTGCTGCAGATGTCTTGTGAGGTACATTCCAAAAGGGACGTTGTACTCTATAATGGGTCTAATGAGTGACAAGTAGGGGGACAATGACCTCTCTTTTTTCCTGGATGAGAACCCTTTTATGATGAGTTGTGCCATGTAGAAGGACTTCCTGACTACTGTGGCGATGTGACTATCAAAGGAGAGACTACTGTCCACCTGGGTCCCAAGGTCTCTTATCACGCATTCAGTGTTAAGTAGATTGCTGCCTATGTGGTAGTTCATGGGTACAGAGTTTTTACCAAAGGGGATGACACTGCACTTTTTGGCATTGAGCATGAGGCCATGGCTCTGACACCATGCATCTGTCTCAGTGAGGCCCTTCTGTAGGATGTCCACATCATTTGGGGACTTGACTGTGGCTCCTAGTTTGCAGTCATCTGCGAACTTTGTCAGCCAGAGGCCTTCTGTGTTCGCCTGAGTTGTGGTAACTCTAGCCATTTTAGTTCTTTTAGTGCAACAGAGTGATGTTCTATAACTGGAGTTTGTAGCAAACTTGACTATCTTATTTAACAGGATTCTAGCTCGTTTAGGTCAGTTTTTCTAATATGGGTGAAAATAGGTGCTGCGTACAGTAATGTGGACAGAAGGTGACTCTGGGCAAGGGTTGACTCTTGCTTGGTGTGTGATAGTTTTTGTGCCTATATAGTGCGCTCATTTTTTTTGTGAACCAATTTGATGGTTTGTGAGATGTGGATATCAAAGTGAAGATTGTCAATTTCAGTACCAAGAAGTTTGATGTGGTCAGAAGGGGAGATGGTAGTGCTGTTTTTAGAGTTGATGGAAAAGGAGATGAGAGCTTTTGATTTATAGGTTCATAGATTAGTAGTAGGCTAACTGCCCTTGCGAGCCATTTTAAGTCTAGCCAATTATCCCTTGTGAGACTCAAACCCTGCACCTTGTGTTTCTAAGGCGAACACTTAACCATTAGGCCACTCTCCTAACCCTTGTTAAGGGGAAATTGTAGTAGTTTTGTCTTATTGGGGTTTATGATTAGTTGGATACTCTATCCATTTTTCTACAGAATTAAAGGTTTCCTGGGTGAGTTGCTGTAGAATGGTGGGAGATGAGGCAGTGCAGATCAGGGTTGAATCATCTGCGTATTTAGTTAAGTGCGCCATGCTGGGTAGAGCTATTCAGGTTGTTTGTGAAAATAGAAAAGAGAAGTGGGCCCAGTAGAGAGCCTTGTGGGACTCCTATGGTAGTTGGAAGTTGAAGGGTAGTGCTCCTTGCCATTGGACAGATTGTTGTCTGTCAGATAGGTAGCATCTGAACCAGGCTGTAGTAGATGAGGTGAAAATGAAGCTAGAGAATCTAGCAGAAGGGAGTGAGAGACCATGTCAAATGCCTTTGAGAGGTCCAAAAAATGGCTGATGTACATTTGTTGTCGTTCCTGTTAAGGTTAACTAGATCAGAGAATGAAAGAAGAGCAGTGGTTGCGCTGTGATGAGGGCAGAAGCCATGTTGTGTGGTAGAGAGGAGCTGATGTGTGTTGAGGAATTTCATGACTTGCAAATGGATGCATTTCTCTGGAATTTTAGATAGGCTCATAAGATGGCAATGGTCGGTAGTTTGAGAAGTCATAGGAGTTGCCCCCTTTATGAAGAGGAATAATGTAAGATACTTTCCAGAGTTTGGGAATATAGGATTCCTGTATGGAGAGGTTGATTAGGATGGAGATGGGGTAAGATAGTCAGAGGCCATTTTTATGAAGGTAGCAGGCAAGTTATCGGCTGCAAGGGTGGTGGATTTAAGTTTTGGAAGGAGTTTCTTAATTGTAGAGGTGGGGACAGGTGATGGAGTAAAGGAGGGAGTCTTTTCTGGTTGATTGGTTTGGGTATGTGATGGACTATGACTGGTTAGCTGGCTGGATAGAGCCAGGATGGATTTTGTGAAGTGGTGGTTAAATTGAGTGGTTGTCTAAATTACTATCTGTAAAGTTTGGAGCTGGAGTAGTGGTTTTGTCTAGCAGAGAGTTCAGGAGTAAGGAGTTAATGGAATGCCATAATTTTTGTGGATTTTTTTAAGTATTTGTTTTGGGCACTGAGGAAGTAGTTTTGTTTTGTTTAGTTTGAGCCTTGGCTTGATTTCTAAGCTGTTGGTAGTTCTGCTTGGAACTGGTGGTGGTTTCTTTTTTCCAGATTTTCCAGGCTTTATCTCTGGCTATTAGTAGGGTTCTAGTGTCCCTACTTAGCCAAGGTGCGTAGTTGGCTTTCACTCTAATTTTCCTACTGAGGGTGAGTTTAAGAACGTTAATGTTGTATCTTTCGGCTTTTCCCGGTTAGGGGTCGCCACAGCGGAACTCAGGTCCGCTAATGATTGGCAGTAGATTTGTACGTACCGAGTTGCCAGCTCTGACACACAACCTTCAACGAAGGTACGCCCATTCACGCATGTCTCCACACAGAAGACGCTTTTAGCTGAGAATCTAACAGGACAATGTCTTAATGTGAGGCGACAATGCTACCGCAGCACCACCACCGCAGTAGTAGTAGTATTAAAGTAGTCAACTGCCTGGTCTAATCCAAGAGTTTGTAGTGGTTCCCAGTCACAGTGGCTGAGAACAGTATTGAGATAATGTGGGGTAAGGTTGCGGTCATCCAGTATTAGTTTGTAAACAATGGTTTTGGGTAGGTTGGAGTGTTTGTGTAGTAGGAATGTGGGGAGGTGGTCACTGAGACCATCTGTAAGGCAGCCTACCTGGTAGTTTTGTTTGGGGTAGTTGATCAGAGTCCAATCAAGAATGGATTTTTTTTTTTTTTTTAAATCTATTCTAGTGGTCTCTTCAGTCAGTTGAGAGAACCTATATAGATTAATATGGTTAGCGGGGTTGTTAGAATCACAAGCTGTCCAGTCAGTATTTAGGTCACCTATTAGGATATTTTTTTGTGGTTGGTTATCTTTTGTCCCATGTAGGATTTCTTCTATAATGAGAGAATTGTTACCTGGGGGTATATAGCAGCAAAGAATATTGATTTTCTTTAGCTTTGTTGGTTGGCTTTATATTTTTATTTTATTTTATACTTGACATTTACTTGGAAATTCTCAGGAGAGAGAAGAAAATGCCACCAGTTCATGCAGTCAAGACAAGTTATGTTGCAGAAGGAGAAACAGAACAGGAGTGCATGGCAGCAGTGTACATTCTCAGAAAGATAAAGTAACTGTTTATTTTTCTAAATAAAAGGCAGTGCAGTTGCAAATCCACTTAGTCACAGGTGGAACTTTCAAGAATTGAGTCAGAGTTGCTACGCAATTACTAAGTTATGATAATGAAAGGTACTTTGAAACCCTGTTTAAAAAAGGTTTAAGAAAAGGTGCTTTCCAAGCAAAGGAAATGGGAAAAGTCAATTTGAAGAGAGAGCGAGAGAAAATGAGGAAAGGAGAGCGAGCGCGAGAGAATGAGAAAAGGAGGAGTGGAAAGACCAAATACAAAATTGAGAAAAGTAAAAATGTGTATCATATTTGCCATGGTTCATAAGACTGGGATCTACACATTGAAATGTGCATAAGCATCTGGATGTCATTTAATGATCGACCGTGCCAGGATTAGTAATTTAAAGACATAGTGGTCCAGGAATGAAACTTCTCCTGAATTTGTAATATAGTTAAACCTTCGGTTTAACTATATTAGATTTTCTGAAAGGGATCTAGTGTTGTGATGTTCGTGTTTCACTGTTGCAATCATTACACTTGGGTTATCCTGCTGGCAAGCTACCCGCAGTCGGCCTGAATTCCAAAGTCCTGGTCTGGCGTCGGTTGCTATCGCCTCTTCCCTGACGTCAGTGCACCAGGGGTATATAAGATGCAGCCAAAGCCATTTTCTCCAGTTTTTCTTGCCGCGTGGTGCCCAAAGCAAAAGCAGATGTTCATCGTGTTACCCTGCTGCAGTCATCACACTGGGTTATCCTGCCGTCAGGCGGTCCCGCAGTTGGCCCGAATTCCAAAGTCTTGGTCCGGCGTTGGTTGCTGTCTCTTCTTCCCTGACGTCAGTGTGCCAGGGGTATATAAGAGGCATCCAACGCCATTTTCTTCAGTCTTTCTTGCCGCGCGGTGCCTGAAGCAGAAGCAGTTCGCAAGTGCCGGTCGGCCGACACCTGAGATTTTCGAATAGAGTTTCAGTCCGAAGTCTTCAAAGCTAAGTACCCCGTTGGGGAACCTTTTCTTGCCTGAGTCCGATGTCAGAAAAAGTTAACAATTGCATTTCTTGTGGGAAGCAAATACCTCATAAGGACTTTCATTCTTATTGTATACCTTGCCTAGGCCCAGACCACAATGTCACTGGTTGTCGGTTTTGTGCTAGGTTCACTAAGCGAACTATAAAGCGACGCTTTGATTTCGCACGGCACTACTTCGGTAGGAAATTTAATTACACTATGCCATCGGAGCAGCAGACTACTGGCGTGCATAAAAACGCAAAGATAAAGACAGGCAGCCTAGATCCAAGCCAGACTCCGAGGCCTCTGCTGGGCCGGTCACCGGTCCTCAGGTTTTCAGTGAGGCGCCTACGCAGCCCCTGGCTACCGCAGAATTGGAACCACAGACCGCTTCGGATTTTCTAGCAGAGAGTTCTAGGCCGACGCAGCCATTTTCTTTAGGCCCTACCGATGACATTGCAGAAGGAGAAGCCGGAGCTTTAGAAACACCTTCAGTTTCAGAAGGTGTCTTCAGACCGACTACTCTCACCATAAAATCTTATGCTAAGCTTAAGACTCCTTTAAAACCAAAAAAGACTGCACGTCAGTCTCCAGTTCAAGGCCCTATGCCTAAGAAACAGATGCTTAAAATGGCTGAAGATTTGATTTCTTTAATCAGGGGTTCCCAACCCCCCCCCCCCCCGACAAAAGGCCTAGACAAGAGGAGGATTATGCCTCCTCTGATCAAGTGTCTGTTTCCTCAGGCTCCTCTAAGGAACAGGATTACTCCTTTCCCCCTTATGAAGATTCTGATGCTGAAGATTCCATTCCCTCAGCTTCTCTCCCTGAAGACTATTCCTTTGGGGAAATCTTACATACCATGAGGGTACATTTCCACTGGTAAGGCCAGGACTACTCTGACTCAAAGAAAAGGCTCCAAGAGTTTCTTTTACTCCCCCAGCATAGACCACTTGCTATCCCCCCAGTTTTAGACATTGTGGATGATGTGTATTTAGAATCTAGTCTAAATCCAGATTCTCTGCCTCCTGCTCCAGCCAAACCAGATAGATACTATAGAGTGCCTGACTCTCACAAATTCCTTTACAAAAGCCCTGTTGCTGATCCAGAGGCAATCTCCCAGGGTCCCAAAGGGGCTAAGGCTTCTTTGGCTAAAAATCCTGTACCCTCCGAAAGGGACTCCAGAGCACTAGATAGGTGGGGGAAGAAGGTTTACACCTCAGCTACTCTGGCTATGAGAGCACTAAATTGTCAATTTCATATGCTTAAATACCAGCAATTCCTAATGTCTCAAATAAAACAAAAGATGAGCACGCACCCTCAACAGTCTGAATTCAAGGAAATGCAGGATCTGTTGCATGCAGCTGAACAGGTGGGCAAACATACTCTACAATGTGGATTTGATTCCTTGGAAGCTTCCTGTAGAGCAGCTGTTACTGGGTCTGTTATACGTAGGCATGCTTGGTTAAAGGAACAGACTCTGCCTGATCATGTTAAAGCAAAGTTACTAGATGCACCCTTACAGCAGGATGTCTTATTTGGGGTTAAAGCAGAAGAGGTTTTAAAGAAAATGGAGGAGAAGGCAAAATCTATGCAGACGGTCAAAGATTTTTTACAGGTACAGCCCCCACGTTTCAGCAGAAATTGGCCAACAGAAAATTGGTCCTTTCCAGCTTCTGACAGACCACAGAGGGGTAAATACAGGCGCCAATGGGGCACTGCAACACAGAAGGGAGGAGAAGACAGGTCCCAAACTACTAGAAGGCAAACACAATGACTTAAACCTCAAACTGCCAAGCAAAACTCTCTTGGCAGCTCCCTTGGGAGGAAAATTAGCACTTTTTGCAGACAACTGGCGCATCGTCACAAAGGACAAGTGGGTCCTAGACATCATCTCACAAGGATACAGATTCCATTTCCACACCTTGCCAAGGATAAAAGGAATGCCAAACCTGCCACAAAATCAATGGGCAGAGGCACAAAAACAAATTACAGCTCTCATGGACATTAGAGCCATTCAACTGGTAGCTACACACGAGCAAGGCCAAGGATTTTACTCAAGGCTTTTTCTAGTCCCCAGACAGGACAATGCTTGGAGACCCATTCTGGACTTTTTAATTCTAAACACCTTCTTGCAAGTGCCCAAATCCAAGATGCTAACACTACAGCAGCTTCTTCCCATGTTGGGCAAGAAAGCTTGGCTAGTAACGTTGGACCTCAAGGAGGCATACCTGCATGTCCCTATCAGACAAAATTGCAGAAGATACCTCCACTTCATTGCAGGTTCAACCCATTACCAATTCTCTGCACTACCCTTTGGCTTATCTACTTGTGCCCAGGGTCTTCACAAAATGCCTGGCACCCGTAATTGCATACTGCAGACAAAGAGGAATTCAAATATACCCATACCTGGACGATTGCCTCATCCAAGCAGAAAGCAAGGACATTCTCTTACAACATCTGGCTTTTGTAAAACACCTAAGTTGCCTAGGGTACACAGTAAACGAAAAGAAATCAAAAGTAGTGCCCTCACAAAATATGACATTCCTGGGTGTCAGCTTGAATACAACGGCCCAGATGGCTTACCTGACGTCAGACAAACAACTACAACTAACTCAATACTTCAAAACAATGGCAACAAAGACCCTACTCCCTGCAAGAAAAATTCTGCAGGCCTTGGGCTTCATGGCATCTTGCATACTACTAATACCATTTGCAAAACTGCATATGAGGAAATTACAATGGTACCTAAAAAGCGTATGGACTCAACACAGCCACAGCTTGGAATCAATGATACCTCTCATTCCTTGCCTTCAACAGGAGTTTCTATGGTGGTCATAGGCATGTCACCTCAACAAGGGTCAGCCTTTCACCTTACCCCCAGCCAGGCAAACTATGACAACGGATGCATCGGACTGTGCCTGGGGGGGGCACATGGCAGGACGGTGCGTTCAAGGCATATGGACTGCAGATCAAAGGAATCTGCACATCAATCAAAAAGAAATGCTAGCTGTACAGAATGCCCTGACAGCCTTCAAGGACCTCTTACATCCAGGACAGCTTATAATAAGGACAGACACCACAGTAATGTGGTACATAAACAAGGGGGTGCACACTCCTACCCTCTATGCAGGCAAGCAATGACCTTGTGGAACACAGCACTGGCTTACCAAGTTCAATTACAGGCTCAATTCCTGCCAGGAAAAAAGAACACATTGGCAGACGACTTAAGCAGAAACATCATGGATCCCCACGAGTGGAAATCGGATACACAAGTATTTGCAATGATAACTCAAAAATGGGGGCACCCAGACATAGACCTGTTTGCCAGCCCCCAAAACTATCAGCTAATAAAATTTTGCACAAGGACATTTCACCATCAAGCTTGGAAAGTGGACGCACTCTCAGTTGGAAAATGCTGACAGTATATGCCTTCCCTCCATTGCCCCTTCTCACAAAGGTGCTGCTGAAAGCCAGGATGGAGAGACCCCGAATGATACTCATTGCCCCAGACTGGCCACGCCAGCACTGGTACCCACTATTAAGGAATATGGCCCAGGGCCCACCATGGATTTTACCACAAATTACTCATCTGCTCACACAGCCAGACAGTCAGATTCTACACAGCCAGCTCAAAACCTTAAATTTGGCTGCATGGCAGATCACCTAAGCGACCAGCCAGCTCCTCTTTCAGAAGCTGTTATGGATGTTATTCTGGAGGCCAGGAGGCCCAGCACCAGGAAAGCCTACTCAGACAAATGGAAAAGGTTTTGCGCCTGGAACCAAGCTAAAGGCCAAAATACCCTTCAGCCGGACATACCTCAGATTCTACAATATTTAACTGAGATGTTACACAAAGGGCTTTCTTTTTCATCTATTAAAATCCACGCCTCAGCTGTTTCAGCTCACTACACCATGGATCCTCCTTTATTTTCACATCCATTTCTAAGGCAGTATCTCAGAGGGGCCAAAAACATTAGGCCTCCCAGGAGAGCGCCAACACCAACTTGGGACCTCAATTTTGTTCTGGAAAAACTTACGCTACCACCTTTTGAGCCAATTTTCTCAGCTGACTTGAAGTTTATATCATGGAAGACTGCCCTGCTGCTACCAATTACTTCAGCCAGAAGAGTCTCAGAGCTACAGGCACTAATGGCAATAGAGCCTTTCCTCATTTTTCATCAAGACAGAGTTTCTCTACGAGCTAACCCCTCCTTTATGCCAAAGGTGATATCCAGTGTGGCTCTGAATCAAACCATCCATTTACCCACCTTCTTTCCAAATCCGCAGAACAAAGGAGAAAGACTTCTGCATTCCTTGGACATTCACAGGCAACTACGTTACTACTTGGATAAAACTAAGGTTTTCAGAAAATCTGACCAGCTTTTTGTATCCTATGCTACAACATCACAAGGAAAGGCCATCTCAAAACAGACCATTTCCAAATGGATAGGAAATTGCATACGTTTTTGCTACACCCATCATGGAAAACCAGTTCCTGCTAGCATAAGGCCCCACTCCACCAGGGCAGCAGCTACATCTACAGCCTTCCTCAGGGGGGTGCCAACCAAGGATATTCTGGAAGCTGCAACTTGGAGTTCAGTACACACCTTCACCAAACACTATCACTTACCACTTTACTCTAAGACTAGGGCTGGCTTCACCACTGCAGTTTTGCAGGGCCTTCTAGCCTCCTCTAACCCTGTTTGACTCCACCTCCCATCCTTAGCTTTGGGATTCTATCCAAGTGTGATGACTGCAGCAGGGTAACACGATGAACATAGTACAGTTTTGTACCTACCATAAATGTAGATGTTCGAGTGTATACCCTGCTGCAGTCCAGGTTACCCTCCCTCCATCCCCTCTGACCTAACTAAAACCTTTCAATACCTTAATATCTGATGCAACCTTTGTGGTGTATTTGCTTATAGCTGGAGGGATGTTTTGTTTGTGCTAAACTTTTATTATTGGTACTATCTACTTGACCACCTTTTGGGGGCACCTGACATCTGGGGCAAGAGAAACTGAAGAAAATGGCGTTGGATGCCTCTTACGCACTGACGTCAGGGAAGAAGCGACAGCAACCGACGCCAGACCAAGACTTTGGAATTCGGGCCGACTGCGGGACCGCCTGACGGCAGGATAACCCAAGTGTGATGACTGCAGCAGGGTATACACTCGAACATCTACATTTATGGTAGGTACAAAACTGTACTTTCGCAAGTGCCGGTTGGAGGACTCCTGAGATTTTCGAAATTGAATTTCAGAACCGAAGTCTTCAATAAAGCTAAGTACCCCGTTGGGGAATCTTTTTCTTGCTCCAGACCAATGTCAGTAAAAGTTAACAATTGTATTTCTTGTGGGAAGCAAATACCTCATAAGGATTTTCACTCTTAATGTATTCCTTGCCTAGGCCCTGACCACGACATTGCTAGTTGTCGGTTTTGTGCTAGATTCAACCAACGCACTATTAAGCATTGGTTTGATTTTGCTTTACATTACTTTGGCTGAAGGTTTAACTATATAATGCCGTCGGAACAACTGATGACCGGAATTCATAAAAAACACAGACAAAAAAAAGGACAGGCATCCGAGGTCCAAAACCGACGACGAAGTCTCTTCTAGGCCAGTCGCCGGTTCTCAGGCGCTTTCGCAGCCCCTGACACCCACTACCTCAGAGCCACAGGCCGCCTCCAACTCCCACGTGGAGACTAGGCCTCTGGAAACTCAAGGTATTGGGCCTACGGAAACTATTCCCTCAGATGGGTCCGGCGCCGCTGAGCAGGTATCTGCTTCTGAGGGTGTTTTCAGACCTACACAGCTTACTATCAAGTCCACTTCATCAGCCAAGGCAAAGTCTAAAACACCATTAAAGACAAAGAAACAAGTACAGCATTCTCCTGGACAGTCATCCATGCCAAAGAAACAGATGCTTAAAATGACAGAGGACCTAATTACTTTGATCAGGGGTTCCCATCCCCCTCCTGATAAAAGGCCTAGGCAAGACACTGACTGACTCCTCTGAACAGGTTTCTATTTCCTCTGATTCCTTTTCAGAACAGGGATATTCTCTTTCTCCCTATGAGGACTCTGACGCTGAAGAATCTATCCCTTCAGCCTCTCCTCCTGAAGATTACTCTTTTGGGGAAACCTTGCACACCATGAGGGAGCATTTCCATTGGGAGAGCTAGAATTATTCTGAATCCAAGAAAAGGCTCGGAGACTTTCTTTTATGCCTCAGCACAGGCCTCTTGCTGTGTCCCCCTGTACTAGATATTGTTGATGTTTTTTCTGAATACAGTTTGTCTCCTGATTCTTTACCCCCTGCACCAGTCAAGCCAGATAGGTACTACAGGGTCCCAGATTCTCATAAATATCTTTATAAAAACCCTGCTGCTGACCCAGAAACAATTTCTCAGTGTCCCAAAGGGGTCAAGGCTTCCACTGCAAAAAACCCTGTTCCCTCTGATAGGGATTCT
The DNA here is from genome assembly GCF_019279795.1 of Protopterus annectens. Lineage (NCBI taxonomy): Eukaryota > Metazoa > Chordata > Ceratodontiformes > Protopteridae > Protopterus > Protopterus annectens. The sequence continues at coordinate 205,302,927 of NC_056743.1, forward strand.
AGAGCACTGGGTAGATGGGGGAAAAAGTTTACACTTCTGCTACTTTAGCTGTAAGGGCTTTTAGCTGCCAGTTTCACATGCTTATGTATCAACAATACAAAAAACAGAAAATGCTTACAAGCTCAGAATGTCCTGACAATAAGGAAATGCAGGATTTATTGCATGCAGCTGAGCAAGTGGGAAAGCATACTTTGCAATGTGGTTTTGATTCATTAGAGGCTTCTTGCAAAGCCGCAGTTACAGGTTCTGTAATTCGAAGGCATGCTTGGTTAAAAGAACAAAGTTTACCTGATCAAGTTAAAGCAAAATTATTGGATGTTCCATTACAGCATGATGCTTTGTTTGGTGTTAAGGCAGAAGAGGTGTTAAAGAAAATGGAAGATAAAGCAAAATCAATGCAGATGGTAAAGGATTTCTTTCAAGTTCAACCTCCCAGATTTAGCAGGAACTGGCCTTCAAAAAATTGGTCCTTTCCAGTGTCAGACAGGCCACAAAGAGGCAGATACAGATGCCCAAGAGGCAGACCTCAGCCCCAAGGCTCATACAGACCTAAAGAGTGGGGTGCTTCAGCCCCCAAAGGCAGAGAAGACAAATCACAACCTTATAGGAAACTGTCCCAATGACTTTCCTCTACCTATGCCAAGCACTTACCTTTTGGCAGCACCCTTAGGGGGAAAACTAGCACTTTTCTCACAAAATTCGCACATGATCACCCAGGACAAATGGGTACTGAATTTTGTTTCTCAAGGTTACAGGTTCCACTTTCACACCCTACCAAGGCCAAAAGGTATGCCATATCTGCCACACAATCAATGGGCAGGGGCACGAAAACAAATTTCTGCTCTCATGGACATGAACGCTATTCAAAAAGTACCACAGGAAGAGCAGGGGCAAGGATTTTACTCAAGACTTTTCTTTGTACCCAGAAAGGACAATGCTTGGAGACCAATACTCGACCTGTCTACTCTCAGTACTTTGCTGGACGTTCTCAATACTTTCCTGGACGTTCCAAAATTCAAAATGTTGACACTGCAGCAGCTTCTACCCATGCTGGGCAAGAAGGCTTGGCTAGTTACTTTGGACCTCAAAGAGGCATACCTGCATGTCCCAATCAGACAAACTTGCAGAAGATACCTCAGATTTATAGTCAGTTGAATGCATTACCAATTCTCTGCACTGCCCTTTGGCTCATCTACTGTGCCCAGTGTCTTCACAAAATGCCTGGCACCAGTAATTGCTTTTTGCAGACAAAAAGGAATTCAAATATATCCCTACTTGGATGACTGCCTTATTCAAGCAGAGAGCAAGGACATTCTTCTAAAGCATCTGGCGTTTGTAAAAAGATTACTAATTTGCCTAGGGTACACAGTAAACGAAAATAAATCAAAACTAGTGCCTTCTCAAAAGATAGTATTCCTTGGTGCAAGCTTAAATACAACTGCCCAGATGGCTTATCTCACGCCAGACAAGCAAAGGCAACTGACTCATTACTTTCAAATGATGGTAACAAAGACCCAGCTACCTGCAAGAAAAATTCTGCAGGCTTTGGGCTTCATGGCATCCTGCATCCTGCTAATTCCATATGCAAGACTGCATATGAGGAAGCTGCAATGGTATCTAAAAAGTGTTTGGACTCAACATTGCCACAGCCTGGAAACAATAATAACTCTTATTCCCTGCCTGCAACAGGAGTTTCGATAGCGGGCACTGGCCTGTCACCACAACAAGGGACAGCCTTTCACTTTACCCACAGCCAGGCAGACACTAACAACAGATGCATCGGATTATGCCTGGGGGGCGCACATGGCAGGAAAATGTATTCAGGGCACGTGGCCTGCAGACCAAATGCATCTTCATATCAATCAAAAAGAGATGCTAGCTGTACAGAATGCCCTGACAGCCTTCAAGGATGTACTACATCCAGGACAAATATTGCTAAAGACGGACAATACTACAGTTACGTGGTACATAAGCAAGGGGGCACACATTCCTACCCCCTCTGCAGGCAAGCCATGACTTTGTGGAACACAGCCCTGATCTCTCAAGTACGTCTGCAGGCACAATTCCTGCCAGGAAAGAAAAATACTCTGGCAGACTAAGCAGAAATCTCATGGACCCTCACGAGTGGAAACTAGATCCACAGGTCTTCAGCATGATAACAAGGAAATGGGGATGCCCAGACATAGATATCTTTGCCTCCCCTCACAACTGCCAACTACAGAGATTCTTTACAAGGACTTATCACTCACAAGCATGGAAAGTGGATGCTCTATCATTCAGCTGGAAACCCCTAACAGTTTATGCCTTTCCACCACTACCTCTCCTTCCCAAGGTACTCCTAAAAGTCAGACAAGAGAAGTCAAAAATGATTCTGATTGCCCCAGACCCGGCCACGCCAGCACTGGTACCCAATCCTAAAGAGCTTGTCTCAAGGCCCAGCCTGGACTTTACCTCAAATTCCTCATCTTCTGATTCAACAAAACAATCAGATCCTGCACAGCCAACTCAGAACCTTAAATCTGGCTGCATGGCAAATAATATAGACACTCAGAACACACCTCTCTCTAAAGCTGTTATGGCTGTCATTTTGGAAGCCAGGAGGCCCAGCACTAGGAAATCTTATGCAGAAAAATGGAAGAGATTCTGTGCTTGGAACCAGGCACAAGGACTTGAACCACTTGTTCCAAATATTCCTCAGATTTTACAATACCTAACTGAGATGCTGGACAAAGGCCTATCCTTCTCATCAATTAAGATCCATGCCTCTGCTATTTCATCTTATTACAATACAGAACCTCCTATTTTCTCACATCCACTGCTAAGACAGTACCTCAGAGGGGCAAAAAACATAAGATCCCCAAGGAGAGCACTGATACCTACATGGGACCTCAACTTTGTCTTGGAAAAGCTCACACTGCCTCCTTTTGAGCCAGCCAATACAGCTGATATAAAATTCTTATCGTAGAAAACTGCTCTGCTCCTAGCAATAACTTCAGCAAGAATAGTCTGAGCTACAGGCATTAATGGCAGTGGAACCTTTTTATCATTTTTCACCCAGACAGGGTTCCTCTAAGGACAAACCCAACATTTATGCCAAATGTAGTATCCAGTGTGGCTCTTAACCAAACCATTCATTTGCCAACATGTTATCCAAATCCTCAGAATAAAGGGGAGAAACTTTTGCACTCTTTGGACATACACAGGCAGCTACGCTTCTACTTGGACAAAACAAACGTCTTCAGAAAAACTGAGCAACTGTTTGTAGCATATGCTGCAGGATCACAAGGAAAGGCCATCTCAAAGCAGACTATTTCAAAATGGATAGGACACTGCATTCTTTTCTGCTGTGCACAGCATGGCAAGTCAGTGCCAAAGAACATTAGGCCACATTCTACCAGGGCAGCAGCCACTTCAGCAGCCTTCCTCAGAGGAGTACTAACCAAGGAAATTTTGGAGGCTGCAACTTGGAGTTCAGTGCACACTTTTACCAAGCATTATCACTTACCTCTACTCTAAATCCAGAGCAGGCTTTGCCATTGCAGTTCTGCAGGGCCTCATAGCCACTCCTAATCCTATTTAGACCCAGCCGCCCTACCTCAGCTTTGGGATTCAACCCAAGTGTAATGACTGCAACAGTGAAACACGATGAACATAATACAGTTGTGTATTTACCATAAATGTAGATGTTCGAGTGTATTCACTGTTGCAGTCCAGGTTACCCACCCTCCATCCCCCTTTTTTTGCTGGGACTTATCTATACTGGTCTATCCTATACAACCTGTGTGGTGTAATTGCTTGTAGATGAAGGTATTGTTTTTATTTTTCTGTATGCTTTTATAAGCATTATGTATTGCCTACCTTTTTGGGGGAACCTGACATCTGGGGTAAGAAAAACTGAAGAAAATGGTGTCTGCTGCATCTTCTATACCCCTGGCACACTGACGTCAGGGAAGAGGCGAGAGCAACCGACGCCGGACCAGGACTTTGGAATTCAAGCCGACTGCGGGTAGCCTGCCAGCAGGATAACCCAAGTGTAATGACTGCAATAGTGAATACACTCTAACATCTACATTTATGGTAGGTACACAACTGTACTTTTTCTGTCCATCTCAAAAGTATAATTTCAGATCTGATCTCGTCCGACATCTGCGTTTTTTTTATATTCTGAGATTCAGGGTTCAAGCTGTGCCCCATACCCGTAATTCCATTTCATCCTTAAAATTCCCCGCGTCTCATTTGCCATTAGTTTGGAAGAAGTTGTGTGTTAATATTATGCAAGTAGCCCATAATTTCCTGTTTGAAGATATTCAAAAAGATTGAGAAAACTTCGAGGAAAGAAAAATACATACACTAAAAATTGTTAGAAGCTTCAAATTTGGATTTGCGCTCATTAATACACTACAGCCATGAAAAACATTATATAGACCAAGAAACTTTGGTCCATTTGGAAAAAGAAGACGTCAGAAGTGCAAAAATATAAGGAACAAAGTCGAGATTTTTTAAATGTATAAAAAAGAAACGGACATGGGAAATATCTGTTATGTTGCAATATTTATGCAAAGGAGAAAGCCAAATGAATCCGTACAAAAAAAAAAACGGCTCCAAAGATATTTCAGGAGAAACACAGACAAAGGTACCTTGGATGTGGAAGATTTCACAAAACAAAAAATAAGACCACAGAGGGGAATGCAGAACAGAAGATTAGTGAAGTAGAAACTAAACAAATAGAAGTTGAAGGTATGCAAAGTGAAGGATTTAGTGTAGAAAGTCTAATGCAGGTTATTTCACAGCATGATGGAACAACTCAAAGTAAGGGCAAACAGGTGGAGTGGGCAACATCTGAAAATGAAATATGGACATGGGAAATAGAGATTTTATATGGTGCACTTTTTATGCAGAAAAGAAAAAGCTAATCAATGCAAAAAAGCAGCACTTAAGATATTTGAAGAGAAAAAAAAGCAGGCAAATGCGTCTGGATATAAAAAAAAGTTCACTATCCAAAAAATAAGAAAATAAAGGGGGAAAGGAGAAAAAAAGATTAGTAATGGAAAAGTTAAAGAAATCGAAACTAAAGTTCTGGATTACATCTGAAGTGAAGGATATAGTGTAGAAAATCCAACTCTTATAACGTCACAGTATTCTAGAACAATGAATCCCAAATTAAAGAGAAACTGGTGGAACAGGAAGCATGTGGTCACTTGCCACATGAAGATAATCTGGGGCCTTCAGCAGGAAACCAGTACTGAATTTCATTTGGAGTTGTACAGCCAAGGAAAGGAGCAGGAAACAGTGGCAAGTATAATGCAGTCAGTGTTGTTGAGTGATAGGTCAGTGAGTTCCCATATGAAGGAGCCATAGATGATGCAGGATGCAGCTGTGGAGAATGTCACAGAAAGATACTATGGAACTTTCTGTAGAATGCCCCCAGGAAACAGCCAACAAAGTATGTGCCTACAGTTTAGAAGAAAATGATCTAAGGGAAGAGTTGCTTTATTTAATAGAGATGGATAGGCATATTAAGGTCGATGAAAGAAATAGATTACAGAAAGTCAATAATACCCAGAATGTTAGAAGTCTGGTAAAGCAAATGCACACAGTAATCAAGACTTTTTTAACAGAAATTGTGATATAACAGAAGTAAATAGGATATGTTACTGTGCTACTGAATTAATAACAGATAAATTTTTATCACAAAAATACAGAGCAGTAAGAGAAAGGAGGGGAAGAAATCCAGTGCTACCGTGAAAGCATTAAAGAAAGCTGTAAAGCAATTAGGACAATAAGTGTCACTGTTAGAAGAGGGAACTGTTCAACAAAAATACTTAGAAAAGAAAGATAGTGAGAAAAGAAATGCACAGGATCTGTCGTACACTATTGCAAATAATAAGCTAAAGATACAAGTACCGGCAGAAAAAATCTTTGAAGATACGCATGTAAAATATATATGAAAAGTACAAAAATAAGCAAATCATTGATGACAATTAGGAAACGGCAAAAGGAATAGAAACACCTCTAAAATGTGGCAATTTCTTCTTTTTTGGTGAAGTATCTATGAAGACCTTGTAGGGGATATTGAATGGATAGGAGAAGAAAAAGAAATAATAAGAAGTTTGTATGTGCAAAATATGAAATCAGATGAAGTAATGGCCAGAGAAATTGAAACAAAATTAAGAATAGCTCCTAACTGGAAAATTTTATTTTTTTATTTTTTATTTGCAGTTGGTTTACCAGGATAGTCCATTGGGCCAAAAAGAACCCATTTTCAATGGAGTCCTGGGGAGAAAAGCTCCAAAACAAAGATTACAAAAAGATTACATTTGTTTACAATTTCAATCATTTGTAGATTAGAGACAAATCTTAAGATTACAGCAGTTTAAAATTTCAGTCATTTGTGGGTTACAGAAAAAACAAAACAAAGGTTAAGCAGTTACAGTGATAATTTATGGGTTTTATTTTGTAGGAAAACTAAGATATGAGCAGATGAAATAAAGATTCTTAGGTTAAGTTTTGTATAAGAGCAAGCATTGCTGTTGTGTGTGTATATATATATATATATATATATATATATATATATATATATATATATATATATATATATATATATATATAGTTTCTTGAGTGGAATTGGATTTGTCAAATAAGATGATGTTACAGTTGGCTTAATTTGGTGTCTAGTAATATATGATATAGTTTGTAGGAGGTGGGGAATAGGCTATGAGGGGGTGGGAGCAGGAGCATTCCCATGAGGATGTTAAATGTGAGTGCAGTGATTTTTTAAAGGCAGGGAGGTTGGTGGTGATAGGGATAGAGGGAGGAAGTGAGTTCCATATGCGTGCCAGGGCATAGGATAGGAGGTTTTGTCCCGGAGAGTGAAGGGGTTTGTACAGCTCTATTAGGTTTTGGTTATTGGATCTTAGGAGTCTTTGTGGCATGTGCATTTTAAAGGTAGAGTTGAGAGAGGGACAGAGGGAGGGGTGAAAATATAGTTTGTGAGCAAAAGTGAGCTGAGTATATGAGAGATAGTGAGGAAGCTCTAGCCAATTGAGTTTGTGCAGAGATGCACAGTGATGGGTAGATTTGTGGCTGGTGGCAAATTTGGCAATTTTATTATAACAGGAGGACAGTTTAGTTTTGAAAGATGATTGTAGGTTTGTTAGGAGAGGGGCACCATAAAGGAGAGAGGGGATGAGAAATGTAGTAGTGATCTTTGTAGATGTAGTGAGGAATTGATCGTTACGGTAGAGCATGCCGAGTTTTTGGTGGTTTTTTTTGTTTAGTAGTAGGTGGCTTTTGAATTTAAGCTGGTCATCAATCTGGACTCCTAGTAGTTTGGTTTCAGATACTAATTCGAGAGGTGTATTATTCTGGCTAGTGATGGAGAATAATCTACTATCAAAGGTTTTGGTTTTTGAGGGGGTAAATACCATACGTTTGGTTTTTGATGCATTGAGTGCTAGATGATTGTCCTTCATCCACTGTTCTGTGGTAGAGAAGGTGTCTTGAGTTAGTTTTAAGAGTGGGGATGGATCTGGCTGCACAGATAATTGTAGCATCATCTGCATATTGAATAAGTTTAGCATGGGGAATTGAGTGGAAGAAATCATTTAAGAATATATTGAAAAGGAGAGGGCCCAAGATGGAACCTTGGGGGACACCAGTGGGTGTGTTAAGAAAAGAGGAGATGGATTTTTTCCACTTGACAGCTTGTCTGTTAGAGAGATAGCTGGTGAACCAATTGAGAGAGGAAGGGGATAGGTTTAGGTTAGATAGTTTAGTTAGGAGAAGGTTGTGAGAGATGGTATCACAGGCCTTAGAGAGGTCAAGAAAGAGGGTAGATACAGTGGAGCCAGAATCTCCGTCTTTATTTACAGTTTCCAGGAAGGAAAGGAGGGCAGTCATGGTGCTGTGACCTGGTCTGAATCCGTGTTGTGTGGAAGTTATCTAAGAGATAGGGAAGGAGTTGAAGATGGATACATTTCTCTAGAAGTTTTGATATGGGAGAGAGGATGGCGATGGGACGAAAGTTAGTAATATTGTTATTATTACCTCCTTTGTGCAGGGGAATGATGAAAGCCCTTTTCCAGAGTTTTGGTACAAGACCTTCTTGGATAGAGCGATTGATTAGGATGCTGATGGGGAAGGCAATGGCTTCGGCAGCTATGCTGAGGAAGGATGATGGAATATTATCAGGGGCATTGGAGCATGGTTTTAGCTTTCGAAGGAGTTTTCTTGTGGTAGAAGTAGGAATAGGTTTTAGGGAGAATGATGGGAGTTGGGAGGCTGGAGATGAAGGGGGTGATGATAGGGAAGATGCAGAAGTAGGGGGTGAGGTGTTATTAGAGAAGGATGAGGTTAGTTTGGAAATAGAGTCTATAAAAATGAGTTGAATTGGGTAGCCAGATCTATATCGTGTGCATTTGGGTCTGGGCTTGGGTTTTCTGTTGAGCCAGGTTTTAGGAGAGTAGTGATGCCTTTCCAGAATTTTTGTGGATTGGTTTTGTGGTTGTTTTGGAGTAAGGAGAAATAATTCTGTTTATCAATTGTGATGAGCTTTTTAACTCTATTGCGAAGTGTTTTGAATTCATTAAGGGTGGTGGGAGCTTTGTTTCTTTGGTAACATGCCCATGTTTTGTCTCTGAGTCGCATAGCGGTTTTTGTGTTTTTTGTTAACCAGGGGGTGGTTTTGTTATTATTTTGGTTTTTATGCGGGCAAAACTATCCAGCAGTTTTAGGAAAGTTGTATTGAAGTGTTCAACAGCATTATCTAGGGGTAGAGTTTTTAGGGGGTTCCAGTTTATTGATTTTAGGGAGTCTGAGAAAGCTATTGGGTTGAAGTTTTTTAGGTAGCGAGTGCTGATGTAATTATGGGTTACTTGTAATGGAGATGGAAGACATCTGGTGAAAATGGGAAGGTGGTCACTGAGGGAATTAGGAAGAGTTCCACTATCATTGTAGTTGAGGGTGAGAGACTAAGATCCAGTCTAGGGTACTTCCACTGGAGAAGTCTTTAGAGGGCCTAGTAGGGAGGTTGATGAGCTGAGAGTACTTATAAAGGTTGATGTTTAGGCGGTGTGTAGGTGAATGAATGGAAGACCAATTAATATTTGTGTCTCCCATGATAAGTTTCATTACTGATATTGGTAGAAAGCCAGGATAGGATATCCTCAAGTACTGAGATATTGTATCCAGGGGGGATGTAAAGTGACGCTATGCAAATGTGTTTGTGTTTATTTAAAGTAAATAGAACTAGAACTAATTCTGCATTGGAGAATTGAGGAATGGGTTTGTTATAGGGAGTAATGGATAGGGAGGATGAGTAGAGTAGAGCTACTCCCCCACCTTTTTTTTGTACTCGGTCTTTTCTGATGATAGAGTAGTTTGATGTTACTATTTCAGCATCTTTTATATGAGGTTTTAACCAGGTTTCCGAAATAGCTAGGATGTCAGGCTTGTTGTGGTGAAGCCAGGCATGAAGATTGGGGATTTTGTTAGCTATGCTTTGGACATTTAGAGAAGCTAATAGGATGGATTTAGATGTAGGGTAAGTGGTGTTTGGGCCTGGGTTAGGGTGTATATCTCCTGATAGAAGTATGGTTGATAGGAGTTGGATAATGTTGGTGGGGTGTTTGGATTGTCTTGTTTGTATCTTGTATGTTGTTGGGTTTATGTGGATATTGGAGGTTAGAGAGGGGCTAAAGGGTTTATAAGTAGAGCTTAGATTGTAGTTAAAACATAGATGGGTCTTTATGGGATACAGTGCAGGGGAGATTGAGACAAATGAGTTTGAGTGAGTTGAAGGGAGTGAGCTGGTTGAATGAAGTAATGGTGTGTGACTTATGGAGTTGGGCTGGGTGAGGTGATGGATACAAGTAAGGTTTAGTATTAGTAGTAGTTGGACTGAGAATGATGTTAGTTTAGCAAGCATGTTGAGGCTGATAAATTAGAATATGTAGTTTAGGTAAGAGGCTTAGGAATAGATTTTGTTGTGTTCAGTATGAAGGGTGGTATGAGGAGATGGATTATAGGGGGAGGGGGAAGATGATGGTGAAAGGGGAGGAGTGTGATAGGTAGAGAGGAAGAAGGTGGTGAAAGGGGTGGGGTGTAAACGGTAGACAGGAAGTAGGAGTGGTCTGGTGAGTATAAGTGTAGATGCACTGGGGGTGGGTGGGATTTGGGAGTAGGGTAGGGGAGCGGAGTGAGCCAGCAGGGCAAACGGAGCGGGTATAAATTGGCAATGGAGCAGCTGGAGGAGAAACAATCAGTCAGCAGAGCTCATTACTGAAGGTAAGGTAAGCAAGTCTAAAGTGGGAAGGAACACAGACAGGTAGGGAGGCTGTTATAGAACAGGAGAGTGTAATATTGCAAGAAAAAGGGTACAGTGTGAAGTGTTAGAGTAGTTCAGTTTAATAGAAGTATAGAGTAATAACGGCAGAAAGTGAAATAGATAAGCAGGAGAAAAGTTTAGATGGGATAGGGGTGCCACCTACTGGGCAAAGCTGGTATTACAATTAAATATAGTGGGGAGGGTAGGCTCTTGATAATTTAGGGAAGTGAGAAAAATTAGTAAGAGGGGTACTGAGAGGTGGTGTAGGAGATTTGTTTACTAAGGTAGCTAGTTTGGGGGTGTAAGGCTGCTGGCTGACCGGGCTCAGGGCGAGCTTTAGAACCCCTGAAATAACAGCGGACGGTAATAAGTTTTACAGGCAGGACATAGGTAACATACTTTTATTTTCTTTTCCTTGAGAGAGGGAGCAGGGAGTAGAGGCTGAGAGATGACACCACGGTTTATTGTTGAAAGGGTCCTTAGTTTCCAGGTAAGTAGGTTCTCGGAAGATATAGGCTGGAAGGTAGGTTCTCAGAAAAATATAGGCTGGAACAACACAGTGTAGAGCAGGGTATTTGTGGGAGAGAGAGAGAGACAACAGTGGTGGTGAGTAGCAAGAAGCTAGCATTAACATAAGTACTTTAGTTAGTACAAAGTTGAGAGAAAAAACACACAATGTACATTCACTTTTATGTACTATTACTAGTATCCTGAGAGAGCTTATAATTCTGTTATATCAATTTACAAGTAGGCTATATTCTGAAGGCTCAGTAGGGCAACATACAACTCATGAGCTTAAGGACATACTCAGTCAAAAATGTATGTAAAAAACAGTACAGCCAAAATCAGGAACAATGCATAGAAAATATCAGGATTGCTATATTTTATCACTTGGTGAGAGTTAGGGCTGGTAGCAGGCTCATAATTTACACTAGGCTTTGGACTAGGAGGCAGCACATTTATTATTACAAAATATGACATAAGCTTCCTTGTGGTTAGCAAGATGCAGTCTCAGATGCAGTACCTAACTTAATAATTACTTATATGCACATTCCGAATAGACACCAGTGTGGTAAACAACTCCTCCTTAATAGTAAAATATCAAGCTGTCATAAAAACTGTAGACCAATAACTTGCCTTCCGACAATCTATAAACTATATACTCTGAAATTGGTACTGACAGTTTATAGTGATTTAGAAGAAAACTCAATCATGGCAATAGAACAAAAGGGTAACAAAAGAAAACCATATATAAAAAAGGATCATTTGTTAAAGAAAAGTCATAGCAGAGAATTGTAAACGGGAAGAATCTTAAGAATGGCATAGCTAGATTACAAAATAGCATTTGACAGCAACCTACATTCATGGATAAAAGGACTGCTTACACATGTATAAGGTACCCTTTGCATTGATTAATTACATTACAGTGACTATGAAACAGTGGCAGCCCACTTTGCAACTAAGCTATGATAAAGGACAAATTATTATCCTTGGGATAAAAATTCAGAGGAGGAGATTGTAGGGTGACTCTGTCACTACTGCTGTTTTGTCTTGCCCCTAACCCATTAAGCTGCCTACTTAATAAATAAGACCATGGTTACAGTTTGGATCCCAGGAAACAATCAAGAGTAAAGACTCATCATTTTTTGTTGCAGGGGATTTAAAACTGTATAGTTCAACAGATGGATAACTGAAACCAAGGGGTTAAAACTTTCTCAGATAGAAGAATGTCATTTGGTCTTTATAAATGTGCAAAGGCAACATTTAAAGCAGGAAAGCTGCAGCACCAAGAAAATGTCAGTATGGGACAGGAATGTGATGTAAAGGAACTTGAGCAGGATAGAGTGCTTAAATATTTGGGAACTAGTGAAGGATCAACAATGAAATATGAACAGAACTCAGGAGTATTTTAGAAGACTAAAAATAAAGAAAATGGCTCTGACGTCTAGGAACAAAGTCCAAGATATGAACCAGTTTGCTCCTCTTGTTCTTATAATTCTGGGCTGTTTGGCCTCAAAAGGTATTGGATCAGTTGGACAGGAAAACAAAAAAAATTATTCATGTTTATCAAGTTATATACAAAAATCAGTGTATACCAAGATTGTATATGTTTCTAAAGGAGGCATGGACCTCCTCAAAATTGATTACGTGTACAGATCTGCAGTCGCAGGACTGCATACGCGTTTGCTGACTTAACCAGATCCAAACGCAGTGAAAGTTTTAAAACATGAGGAGAACAAGGATATGATGACTTCCATGTTTAGTCGAGTGGGAATGGAAATCAAACCAAAAATAAACAAATCAGGCAACAACTGAACGGGCCAAAAAAACAAACAAAAAAAAAAAAGACTGTAGGAGAAGGATCAGATGAGAAAGTAAGAAATGTGGAAAAGGCATAAGTATAGTTGCGAGTACAGAAACTCCTGGAACAACCCCATGTTGATCAGGATCTGGCACAGGTAGGGTTAAAGAGAGGTGAATTTAAACTAAAAGATGAAAGGTCAACATTGGTGGTCCAGGATAGTGGACTATGTACATATTGGTTTACAAAGTCCATTGAACATGTGGGAGAAACAGCCAAATGCAGATTTTGTAAAACAGAACTGGAAAAAGTCTTGCGTCTTGTTGCTGGATGTGATATACTAATGCAGAAGGCTTGCATACTGAAAGGCATAATAATGTGGCAAGACTATTTTATTGGGGATTGTGCAAGCAGTGCAATATTGAATGGCCTGAGAAGAATTAGATAGCAGTATAGGAAATGGTGTGCTTATCACATGAGATCACCGATTACCAACAGTTCAAAAACTAGATGCAAGAAGGCCAGATGTGTAGTGATCAATGAAAAGAAGACAGAAGTAGCACTGATGATTGAAATTGCTACACCCAAAGATTACAGTTCCTTACGTTCAGAGAGAGACAAAGTAATAAAATACCAGGATTTACCGGCAGAAATTACCCAGACAGTTCCTGTAGTAGTAGAAGAATTTACAGAATTATTTAGATATTACCAATACCTGTAACTTAATATGAATTACAGTAGGGAGTCATTTCTGTTCACATTGTGGGTGATGCAAACAGCACTTTTGTCTAAAATCAAAGACTGAAACAATACTAATCACATGAATATTAGTCATACTTTGACTTAGGAATGGGGTCCATTCCAGTATGGTACTAGAAACCTGAAAGGCACTCAGAAAATAAACGGAGTCAAACCATGTAATCAGGGGGAAGAGGGAAAATCTTAAGGGGTAGGCTTTACATAGCAATACTCTTGGCACACACAGGACAGCACTACCCCCCCCCCCCCCCCGGTGCTGTTAGGATCCACATTGACCCTAGTTGACAATTGATCGTCTGGTGAGATAGACAAGGACCAATAGACTCAACCCTGAATGTGGGTTACTGGAGATGGCTGTTGGAATGAAACAGAGGCAGTAGCACCCTCCCTTCCAAAAAAAAAAAAAAAAACTACTAAGACATGTAGCTCTGGATTCCATGGTGTAGATATTATAAAGCTCTGCCTGTGTCCCAAAAATAGTTTGATTTATGGCTTGGATGTTGGAGTAGCCTGGAGGAAGAAGATGGAAAGTGTGGCTGATGCCATTTCACTCATCCATCCTAGTGGATGAAGAGAAGGCCCAGCTCACTGCTTATGGCTTGTACTTGCAGGAGTATAGGTGCATGGTCGTAGCAGTATGCCACTAATTTTCTTCACCCTGCACAACTTTGTGCATTATTAATAAGAAGTTGACCTGTGTGGTTGCACTTGTACACTCACTGTGAGCAGCAGTCACAAAAACCACAGTCATGTATGGGTAGGGAAATAGGGAATGGAGTCTGCATGATTGGCCGACTGTCCTGCTTCTTAACATCCAACTCTCAACTCCAAGGGAAATAAATGGGATGATCAAGCTCTTACCCTGGCTTGGAAATAGATGGGCCATAAGGCTCTTGTTCTGCCCAGAGAACAAATGGGCCTTACTGTTATCCAAAAGGAAGAACCATTTGGCTGTATTGGGTAAAGAAAGGAAAAACGCTGGCCAGATTGTATAGAAAGAAGAAAAGAACAAACTCTTGCAGCTATGTCCCGAATAAATATTTCTAAACTGCTTTGAATTCACTGAAAGTCAAGTAAAGCAGCTAGAATTCTAGAATGACTATAGGACTGTTAATCAACATGATTGGCATTACCCCTGGTTTGTTTTAGGACTGAAGGGGTAGAAGGCTGGCATGATAGTTAAGGTGTTTACCTTATAAACACAAGGTGTAGGGTTCGATTTTCACGTGGAGAATTGGCTAGGCTTAAAATGGCCCACAAGGGAAGTTAGCCTAGTACTAATCTATGAACCTATGAATTCGTAGGTTTTAAAAAAAAGATGAAGCAGTGAGCCCAAGAAGTATTGGTTAAAGTGTCATTCTTGTAGGAAATTTCTATTTATCCTGTAGTACAATGATAATGATCTTGCATTTAGACTGTATTTTCTGTGTTTGTTATAAAGTAGGACATAATCCTTTTCACAGATATACTGACACTCCCAGTTAACTGAAGAGGCATATTTGAGATTGTTTATAGATGGTTTGCTATATGCCAATAGTTTTGGTTTACATCAAAATGCCTACAGAATTTTCTTCAGAATTTTCCAAAATTTGGAAAGGTTTGAGATTACCTGTGAGGAATATGGAAGAAAAAGTTAGCATGTAGAGGCACGTCAGATTTTGAGGGACCTTAAGAATTTTTCTCTCTTCCCAAATACTTTCTACTTAATTGTTTTACTGTGTCAGGACACCTTCAGGTTTTAATGTTGCAGATTCCCCTAAACTTCCTGCTAGGGACTTCGAGTTTTCTCTTTTTCTCTCCCAACTTTTATATTTTGCCTCCTCATCTTTCTTCACTGATGCAGCGTAGGAGTCATTATATGGTTCATAGGTACTTAAAAGGTTATTGATCTGTGAAAATCTTAAGAAGCCTAGCTTTGCATTGCCATTTTAGTTGCTAGCCCATGTATGTTGGGAAATTTAGATGTTGGTCTATCCATCAGAGACAGAGGTACTATAGTAGGGGTGAATTTGCTGTTACCTATCCATTCGTCCAAATTACATTTGAGTAGAGCAAGTACTTCTTTTGATGTGGAGTGGAAGATGGTTCTTTAGAAAGGGTATTCACTGTCATATATACCTATCTCTTCACCATGCTTCGTTTATTTTGCTAAAGAGATTGAGCTCCCTTGAGCAGGTATTTGATGCCACTGGATTTGTAAATGCATAGTAGGCCTGACAGATTAAGGTCCGTTGAAGCTCTGTACTTAGGGTAGAGGTTGCCTCTCAATAGCCTGTATGATACTGACAGGAGGGACAAGGCTTTGAAACAGTCTGCATAGTTTTTATGATTTAGGCCTTCAGTTTTCTTAGTGGGAAAGCGGTGTGACTGGTGTTTGGACAAGAACATACCAAAGAAGCATATTCTAATCAGTGGTCGGCCAAATGAATGCCGAGTACAGTGGAATAATGTTATCCATGTTTATGGATGCAGTACCTTTAGATATATAGATATAAGCTGTGCAGTTAAAAAAAGGACTTCCTTACAACATTGGATACATGGTGATCAAGTGCAGTTTGTTGTTCTCATGGGCTCCCAGAGCCCTAACTTAAGGTATCAGTATTCAGTAGTGTGTTGATAGTTACAACGGGAGGCATATTTGCCAGAGAATGATTATGCACTTCTTGGCATGTAGTTTTAGTACATGGTTTTGATAACAGCTATTTGTTTGGGACAGGCCCTCTTGGAGGATCTTGGTGTCCACTGAGGAGATTTGGTCAGCCACAAACCCTTAACATTAGCTTTGACTTCTGAGAAGTAAATGCTTTAGAGTCATCATCTCTCCTTAAAGATCATACTTAGCATATAGTCCTTTTCAGACTCCATGCCTTTAAGTGAAAATTATAGACCCCGTATTGTGAGGCAAGGAGTATTTTTTGTTACAGAGATCTGTTCCCATTTTCTGTATTCATTTTAATACTTGAGTCTAGATTGTAAAATTGTAGGTATTCATGTAGTCAAGAAATAAACAATTTTCTCTCTCTGTCCCTTTCTTTACACTAAGTTGGCATATGTTATTCTTCCTGGCTCATTTTCTTGATCACCACACTCTTTTTTTTGTCATTTTTGTTTTTGGAGCCAGTAGGAATGAAATCTGTATTTTAGCTTTTTGAAATGCAAATGACTGAGACTGCAGTTTCAAGCTGCATAAAATGACTTTGTTTTGTCTTGTGCCTTTCACTGTAAGGTGAAATTTTACAGCTGACTGTAAAGCCTGAAAAATGTTTGGTGAAGTCCGTGAACTTAAACTAGTGTAGTTCAATTTCCATCAGTTACTTTGTCCTGGTTAAATTGGTTTACTATCACATTGTCGATTGCACTATGTGCGATCAACCAATGTGTGAAACTCAGGTTGCAGAACCGGAATTGCAATTACTGCATTGTCGAACTTTACAATAGTGAGCATTCACTATAGCAAGGTTCAACAATGTAGTGTAGATCGCACTATAGTGGGAATCGGGTAAATGTACCCTTTCCTCCGTGTAGTGCGATCTCTGAGTTTGTATATATAAGTGGGGGGGGGGTGTGGGGGGTGCAGGGGGGCTTGCCCCCCTGTAAAAACTGTTGTAGAATGTTGAGCAGATTTGAAGACATACTACGCGGTATTTCCTGTTTTGAATATGGCTGTTCGAAAATGTCGATTCGATGTCCACAAGAAACACCATTCATTTTTATTGTTTGGTCATCTGTGTTCCTTACAAACGTGTCGGCCATATCACCTTCCGACTAATTTACACTCTAACATGTGATAGTAAACCATTAAGTTATATTTTGGTTCTGTGTGGTCACTTTTCACTGCCTGAATTAAAAAAAAAAACAAAAAAAAAAAGGCTTGTTGAGGTAAATTTTGTAGCACTGTTTCTTTTTACTTGCCAGTTTTGAAACCGAAAGGGTAACTTTTGGTAGATTTGCATATACTGTTGCCGGACTGTGTAATGTAGCAGCTGTTTACTTCATCACTGGAATGTTTAGTGTTTTTTTTTTTAACTTGCTTTCCTCGGCACACTGTAGCATATTTTTCTTTATCAAATACTTGGTCCGCCTTTTTTGCAGATGCTTCTGCATCCTTGTTATGCTTTGATTAATCAAGTCAAACCATCACTCAACTAAAGAAAAGAACTGTACTAAACTTTTTTACAGCTCATTTCTAAATCTGTATATTTTTTAATATTTAACCCTGCGCTTAGGGGTTATAACTTCATGCCCGTTGTGTTGTCCTAAGCTCCAGGTCCAGTTTCCTCATGCCTGTTGCCCACTGCCCTGTAGTGCTAATCCAAGGTCCCTAATTTACCTGAGTTGAAGCAGCATGTACAAAGGTTGTAGGAATCCAGAATAAGAGACAAAATAACCAGTCACAGTAAAAGCAAGGCATCTTTAAGCAATCCAAAAAAACAGACGCACAACAGAATTTTATGCAGGGATGCAGGAGTAACTCTCCCCTTTATAGGGAGGCTTTACCTGCCCCCCCCCGACACACACATGCACTCACTTCCTTTTATGTAAATATTCTAATTTTGGTCTCTCAACCACTGATAGTGTAAAGATTAGCAGCATCAAAAACTGTTCCTTCTGTGTCTCTGTAGCATTACACATTGAAAAAACAGTAGTATATCGACTTGCAAGTGCAGTTTAAAGAATAGTGGAAAAATTCTGTTTTCCTTCTGCCCAAACCCAAATGACATGGGCCATATGTGTCAAACTTTGCTTTTCATTGAAAAGCATAACCGAGATGGATGCTGTAGTAGCACTCCAGTATTTGTGCTGTAACAGAAAAAAATTGGTGAAACTTTCTTCATTTAAATTAAACGATTCTGGCCATCACTGATCACCCAGAACTATACATGAGTAATTATCTACTCTCTTCCTTCTGCCAGTTTTTATTTAGTGTTAAAAATATAGTTTAAACTGGAACACATTTCTGTTATAGTAATTGTTTGTGGCATCCAACTGTCAGTGGTTTTTGTATACGTTGAGCACTGTAATGCCGGGTCTCCATCTAATAAGAAGCCATACATAGTTGTTACCTTTCACCTTCATTTCCTGGTGGAAGACTGGCCATCAGCTACTTGATTGCACTCTCTGGGTGAGGACTTACAGCTCAGACCCAGTCACAGACAGCATAGTGAAGAGCATACGTTGTACGCTGACTGCCTGTTTTGTCTGCATAGTGTGCACTACAAATCCAGTTCTTAGGTTCATAGTTTCAGGTGTTTAGTAGGCTAACAACCACAAGGGTGTCTTTAAGCCTAGCCATGCATCCCATATCTCTGACAATTTCTGGTACCCTTGATAACTGTAAGCAGGGGGCTTGGTAAGTGTGAAATGCTTTGGCCAGGTCAAGGTATGCAGTGTAAACCATTTTACCTTTATCCATTGCTTTGGTGACCTTTGCAAAGAAGTCCACCAGGTGGAGAAGGACTGACCTGCCCTTGAAACCCAGTTGGGTTAGGTTCAGTGTCTGGAGGTTTCCTATGTCATTACTGATCATTTCCGTAATAATTCTTTCCATGGCTTTACATACGAGCCTAGTGAGACTTGTTGGTCTGTAGTTGGCCGATTTTTGTCACAGGGGTGACTGTTGCTGTTCTCCATTCATGAGGCATGAAACCTGTTTAGAGGCTACATTTAAATGGCAATTCCAGAGGGCATGATAGATGATGTTTCCATGCTGTTTAGAAGGCAACCTAGGATATTGTCTGGACCCAATTATGCAGTGTTCTTGGCCTTGGAGAGAGCGTTAAGGACCTGTTCCCTAGTACACACAAGTATTTCTTTACATAGTTGCACCGTAATTAGTGCTAATTTCTGCTGCAGTCTTTAAGAATAATAAATTCCACTGAGTATCGACTATTTGATGCTAGATCGATTTATGAAATTAGAGCTACACTAATAGTTTTTTCCCTCTGTGTAACATGGTGATATATGCAGATTGATCACTAGGTACTGCTATTGCTGCAGTTCCAGTTCCTTACAGTGCACTGAGTCCTACTTTTTTATGTCTTGAAATCAGAAGTAGTGTGCTTAACAGTTGTGGGATTGTGCATTACTGAATCATCTGATTTGTTTCTTCTGTCCGTTCCTTAACTGATGGGTTTTTGGATCCAATGCTCAGGCTTTTCCCTGTATCCACAGTGTTGTAATTGTCAAGTTACTTCAGGTATCCTTGATTACTACAGATATGGTCCTTGGTGCTCAGGCGCATTTTTGGTGAGAAGTCCAATTCTCTTGTTTTCTATCATCTTCCTTGGGAGTCTTTTTCTTCTTCTTCCTATTCTGATGTGCAGTAATCTCTCTCTTTGTGTGTATGTGTATGTATATGTGTGTGTGTGTGTGTGTATATATATATATATATATATATATATATATATATATATCTATATGATAAAAATCCCAGGAAGGTAGCAATAACAGGAACAAAATAACGCCACTAGTCGTAAAGTCAGTTTAATACACACCAAAACGTAAGCGCTTTCACGGAACAAAGTCCGCTTCCTCCGACGTTAACATTACTGAACAAACATATCCTTTATATACAAGGCTAAGTCATTGGACTAATCAATCAATTAAAAACACCATAGTAACTAATCACATTAATACAAGGTGTGCCTTTAAGTTCCTAAAGCACAAAGCTAGCATCTGTTTAAAACCAAACCTTAAAATGGAGTACTGTACTATATAGCATATAAAAAATAAAAAGAACAAAAAAAACACACAGTTCATCAACCTACCTTAAAGGTCTAGTCTTAAGTACAGGTTTAAGGGGCACACACTCATTAAATCCACTCCCTCTGTGTGCTCCTAGTCTAAGTATCCATCTGACTTCCAAGTTTTCAGTACTATTCCAAAGATCTCCCAACCTCATACTCTCCTTTTGAACCTGCAGTATTTGAAAACAAAAGCTGTGCGTGGTCCCTTCACTTAGTACATGCTTTGCTAAAGCACTACAATCCCTTTGAGTGTTTATACAATATACATGATCCCTTATTCGTTCCTTAAGGGTTCTGTTAGTTTTTCCTACATAAAAGGAAAAACATTGTGTGCAGTAGGCTACATAAACTAAGTTTCTGGTATCACAAGATCCAGTACATCTCAATTCCCATAGGTACCCTGTGTCTGGATGTCTAAAAATATCACGATTCATCTACATGTCCACACTGTGCACAACGGCTGCAACGCCTAGTGCCCAAGTGCGGTAAAATGATCTCTTGTTTATTTCGATTAGGGTAACTTAATTGTTGATTTAATGTCATCTGGTTCCAATACACAAATGTTGGACTGTTACCTACAACTTGTCTGGTGAGATCATCTACTAATAGAATATGCCAGTTCTGTTGAATCAATCTCTCTACTAAGTGTGTATTAGTACTATACGGAAGTACTATAGACAAATACGAAAAATTAGTCTTTTTCTCTGCTGGTTGTCCTAGCTGAATAATAGGGCTTGGCTCGACCCTGTCTCTCACTACGGACTTTATCAAATGTTCTATCTCAGATAATTCATACCTTCTATTCATCTGATCATTTTTTAACCTATTTAGCCCATCACTCAATAGTAACTCATTGCAGCATAATCTGGAGACCCTCATAGCTTGTCCTCTCACAATATTCCTAAAAACTGACTGATTATGCATACTGTCTATATGTAAAAAATGATGGTTTATAGCAAGGTTTCCTGTAAATTTTAGTTTGACAAACATGGTTGTCAACATAAACGTTAACGTCTAGGTAGTGGATACTAGTATGAGAAAAATTGATAGTAAACTTTAAAAAAGTGTTGGAAACATTAATATAATCATAGAATCTATATAACATATCCTCTTCTCCTCTCCACAGGAGAAAGAGGTCGTCCACAAATCTCCTATAAAATATAATGTGTGGATTGTCCATTATATGCTCAAGCTCCCACGCCACCATAATTAGGTTGGTGTAGGAGTTGGCACAGCTCTTACCCATCACCACCCCTGTGTTCTGTTTAAAACACTTATCCTGGAATAGAAAAATATTGTTCTCCAGGACCATTTCTATTAACATACACAGAAAATCTGCCTTATGTATATCTATAGTATCATCTTTCAACATTACCGTTCTTAATATATCTATACCCTTGTCATTGGGTATGCTTGCAAAAAGGGCCACCACGTCTAAAGTGACAAATAAAACATGATCAAGCTGAAAATCATCAGTGTGGGTTGACTCAAACAAATCAACCAAAAACTGTTGTGTATCTTGTAATACATGGCTGTACTTAGAAAGTACTCACTTGAGCTCTTTATCCAAGTATATTGAAACTGGTTCGGTGAGCCAGCCTGCCCCCGCTACAATAGGTCTAAACTTAGGTGTTATAGGATCCTTGTGTATTTTGGGAAGTCCATGGAAACATGGAATTAAGTGGATGTTCAACTGTACAAAATCTAAACAGCTCATACGTCATAAGACCTAAGCGTACGCACTCTTGTAAAGTAGCATTCACATGCCATTGAATGTTTTTCACAATATTAGAAGAAACTTCTGAATATAAGCTGCATCATCTAACATTTCAAGCATAGTTTCTTTATAATATGAAGAGTCCATAACTACAACTGGACCTCCTTTATCAGACGGTCTTACTACTATATTATCATTCATGCATAACTGTTTAAGTGCAGATATTTCATCAGCAGTCATGTTATGCTCATTTCGACAAGAAGTAAAGTACACATCATCATAGATCGATTTTTCACATGCTTTAAGAAAAATATCTAAGTTAGGTGGTAAATGCGGACAGCAAAGGCTTTTCTTCCTAAATTCAAATGTGTGTTCAGAGACAGTATCTTTATACATCATTTTCAAAGCTAGATTTTGAGTAAAAAGTCTAATAGCTAGCAAAGCGTCACTAATGTCCATGCACTTAGTAGGGATGAAATTCAAACCTTTGAGTACGGCAACCTCTACGTCAGTTAATTCATGACTGGAGATGTTCCAAACTAAAGTTCCTGATTCCACATCCTTTTCTAAGTTCGTGTTTGCATTGGGGCAGGAGCCTCCTTCCTTTTCTGTCCACGTTCTCCTTCTGTGTCGCTCGACTTCTTCCTCCCCAGACGTATAGGTAGAGGATGCATAGGAAAAACCTGTGGTTGTAGAGGAGGCAGGCCAGAGTCTGCCAGCTTGTGCCACTTTTACAGGATGCCAACTCAGGAGGCAGGCCAGGCTGAGGGGGCTCCTCAAGTTTGCCTCTTCCCAAAACTTTTTGATCCTCCTTCTGTCGCCAGCCTTTTTTACTTCAAGGCCAACTTCCCGGGTTCATAGGGGCTTCCTTTGTGCCTTTAAGGTTCTTGGTTACTATGGAAACATATGATTAGAATGGCAGAGAGGTTTCCTACTATGATTGAAGTTTTGAAATAATTGTGGATAAGAGGCCCAGAGTGAACCCAGGTTTGAGGGTTTTGAACATTTCTTGGGGGCTTCTGAGGAGTATCCTCATTTTTGCAGGAGTATCCTCATTATTCTCACCTTGATGTCTCTGATGCCACTCCCTTTTTTTCTCCTCCTGAGATAACATCATTTTCAGATTAAGATCGAAATGGGAGGGAGATTGATAAATGGGAAGGCCTAAATTACTCCTCCTGTGTGAAGAGACTTAGGGAATTTTGTTTTACCGGCTTCTCCGAACTTGGCTATACCTCCTGTGTTGAATGTGGTGGAAGGATAGAACCCTGAGTGCTTCCCTCCTGCCCTGATATAATGCCTCCTGCACCTTAGGGGTGCCCCATTCCATAGAGTATTTGTGGCCAGCTCATACATTTCTGTTTAAACAGGCTAGGCTGTTCCAGAAACTGTTTTAGCAAGGGCCCTTAGGTGCTAAGGCCTCTGTGGTTAAAAAAAGAAGAGGAGGCACTGGAGGTTAGGCCTGGGCGATAGCCTCTGTAATGCTGTAATATCTTCTTTTCCACTCTAGTATTGAAAGTCAAAATGAATTGTTTAAGAGTCATGCTGAAATATCAAAATTTTTCCTTTCACAATTGGTTAATTTATTTGCTGTTTTGGCTCCTGGTATTCTGCACAAAGAGTTAGATGGATGATACTTATGTGTCTGAAGCAGTGGGCAAGCATTCTTTCAATGCAGGTTTTTGATGTTGTGCATTCAAAATCAGGGTGGTCATGTTCTTTGTTTCAGCCTGCTGGTGACCCAAAACCTATTTGGAGCATGTTGTTGAACTGATTTTTTTGATGCTCGCGAACATGGAAGTGTGTCTAAACTGCATGTGCCTCAAAACTATGCTTACAGGCCCAAAAGCTAAGTCTAGTTTGCATTAACCTGCACCGGCTTAGGTAGAATTGGCCTGCTAAGGGGTGGTCTAAGGGGTGGATTATGACTAGTCTAGGGGTAGGGTCTAGGGTTTTAGGGCAGGGCTCAGCAGGGCTTTTTGCCTAGAACAGGGGAACAGGGGTCACCAGACTTCTGGTGAGGGCAGGGGTCAGTCCTTTTCAGAAACAGACCCAATCTCGCCTGGCTTTTTGCTGCCAGCAGATTCTCGCCTCCGGCAGCTCCTTTGTGGGGACAGATCGTCTCTTCTCTTTGTTGAAAATTGGGAATTACCAAGACAGAGATCTGGTGTGGGGCAGATTCAGCCAGTATCTGTATCAGAAAAAGGGCCTATTTTATTCTCACATGTTTTTAGTACCAAAAAGGGGAACACTTCTTAGAACTTTTTTTTATCTCTCCTCAACTGTTATCTGACATTCTAAAGTTCAAGGCAGAAGATGCCTGGAGCTGTTACTTTGCTGGGCTAAAGATCACTGGATGGAAGGCAACTTTAGATCTCAAGGAAGCTTACCTTCATGTGCCTAGGAAGCATTCATGGGAGCTAAGCTGGAGATTCTCATCATCAGTTCTCTGCATAAGTTCTTCTCTGCCCTTTCACTCTCAGAGTATTCACAATTGTTCTTAGGTTCTTTTAGCCATTGCCAGGCTACAAGGACTTCAAATCTATCCTTACAGGACTGACTGGCTGGATTCTGGTTCTCACAAGAGCTGACAAGACTTTCTGATCTTATGCACTACCTACAGCTAGGTGATGCCTAGCCTATTCTAGAACTAAATAAAGTCCAGTCTAGTACCGGTCCAAGACAGAGACTGAACTGGGTGTGAGACCAGATGAGACTGCCCAGATGGTGGCCTTTTTAACCCGGCCCCTTTAAAAACAACAACTTACTTTCCACTTCCTATCTCATATCAAGACAGTCGATGCAGTCCTGCAGAGATGCATCTCAGGGTCTGCTTTTTTGGCATGCCAATCATAAGTAATTCAATGCCACCCTGCTGCAAAGGTGCAAGTAACAATATCTCCTCATTCATGGACACAGCACTGCCAGAATTTCCTTGACACTGTCATCCAAATAATACCTTGCCTTCAAAGAAGATTTTGTGGTGGGCCCTCTCATGTCACCTAAACAGGGACAGGACTCTGCCCGCCAGAGGCTTAGTCAGGATTTTTAATGTGACAGATGCCTCAGACAATGCTTGGGGGAGCTCCTCTGGAAATGGGAAGTCAGATAATCAACAGTGGCCTGCTGTTAGACAAAGCATCTACATATCAACATGAAGGAGATGTTAGAGTTCAGTTCAAGATTGCTGGCTTTCATGGAGTTACCAACCCAGGGCAGGTGTTGATTTACAGAGACAACACAACTGTACTGGTACTTCAACAAACAAGGGGAACATTCTCTTTTCCCCTCATGCAGGTGCCATTTTGCATATGGGAGATCGCTTGCAACCACCTAACCAGAGCACAGTTTCTGCCAGGAGCACAGAACCTCTTAGTAGACTGCAGAGCAGGCAAATCATGGATCCCCACAAGTGGAAACTCTGGGCTGGATATTTCAGAAATTGACAGTGTTAGACAGAAATCCAGGTCATACTCCACTTCTCCACTAAAACCACCAGCTGCCAGTTTTGCATTTCTCCAGACAGTTTACAGCTTGGATCATGGATCACTATAGATCTGTAACTTTCAGTCTCTCTGCCTTCCCACCCCAGTGCCTTTCTTCCCCAATTTCACCTCTGCCTTTTCTGGACAGTCCAGGGATGAAGGATTTTGATAGCAGGCCAGCTGGGATTGGCAACCTCAGTGTGGCTACCTCGACACTAAGGGCAGAAGCTCTCCATGGCCTTAACCTTTGGCCTCACATCTGTTACCCCAGCAGGACGGTCATCTCGCTCCAATGAGTCTGCTCTCTCTCTTCATGGCACATTCTGGCATATTCCACCCTTGGCATATTCTGTGTCTCAAACTTCCTCAACAAGTTTTAAATGTGATTAGGGAAGTAGAAGACCTAGTACAAGGAAGTGAGTAGCAGGAAAAATGGAAGAGATTTTTATTTTGGAGTAAAACAAAGAATTTGGAGATTTCTGAGCCTAATTTGAGTATGGAGCAAGTATATCTCTTACTGTTACTGGACAAGGGTAAAGACTTCTCAGATCTTCATTAATCTGTTGCAGCAATCTCTATGCACTATGATTGTGACCCACCACATTGTCAAGCTTCTTCAGCAGTTTCGCATCCTGGCAAAAAAATGTTTCTTAGAGGGCAGAGCCCAGACTTTTGCTTGATCTCTCCTACTTGTGCTGGAAAACTTACTCTACACTAACCCCCCCTTACGTAGCAAAGGACCTGAAATATGCTACATGGACAGTGAAATTTGCTTTTGTATTATTTTGAATGCAAGAAGGGTTACTGAGTTGCAGGCCCTATGGATTGTGCGCCCTTTTGATTTTCCATTCGGATAGGGTATCATTACGCATCAATCCTTCCTTATGCCTAAGGTGGTTTCTTTTGTGGCTTAAAACTAAAACTATTCATTTTCCTTTGCCTTTTTTTTTGCCTACTTTTTAAATAAAGGGGAAAAGATTCTTTGCTTTTTATACAGACAGGCAGATATGCTTAAGCAGTGCTATGACTATAGATTTCTTTAGGCAAGTTCCAGCAGTTTCAGCAGTCTTTTTGTTCAAGAGGGCAAGGCAAGCCTGTGTCAAACTTTTTCTCATTGGATTGGGAGTTTCCTAGATGCATTATTTTTGTTATTCCCATCATGGCCCAGCTGGTTCCAGCTGGGATTAGGCCTGTCATTCTCATTCCACTACAGCATTTCTACGGGGTAATTTCTCGGGATATGGCAACTAGCAGCTTTTTGGGAAGCTAGTTCAGGGCATCATTTACATTAAGCAGCTTCCTATCTTATTCAATACTCTCTAAGCATTATCACCTTCCTATCTACTCTAAGTCTAGGGCTGGTTTTGCATGCTGTTTTATCCTCTTCTTTATGATACCCTGCTTCTTTTTTTCTATTTGCCAGCCTCCTTACCTCTGCTTTGGGATTCTAAGCAATGGGCGAAGAACATGGTACAGTTTTGTACCTACCAAATTGGAGGTGTCCAAGATTGCAGTCCACCAAATTCTCCTCCTCCCCCCTGTGTTTAGTGGGGGTGTATGTGTAGAGAGTTTACCTGCTTATATTTTTGTATATATTGTTTTTGTTTATAAGGTTTTGTTTTGGTGCAGGTATTTTGGATCTTCTGACATCTGGGGCAAGAAAAGAGGATATGACGAGAGATATGGATAGGCGCCCGCGTGCCACTGCTCGCCAGTCTAAATCCGCCCGCCGCCGACGCCAGCCGCCTACTACTGGTATTCGGGCCTACTGGATGCGATGGATACCCAATAGTAAGGACTGCAGCAATGGAATCCTCGAACATCTACATTTATGGTAGGTACAAAACTGTACTTTTCTCCAGATGGATCTTCCATCTAACAACCTCATTAGACAATGGAACCCGTTCCTGGTTTCCTTTCTGTTGCTCTACCTCTGCTTCCTCCATCGGTGTCGAATACACCAAACTGGTATTTGGTGGTGAAACAATGTTAATTTCTGCTGTATGACCATTATAAGCTTCTGCATCTGAGGACTCGGGCACTTACATCCCAACGGAACTATTGTGAGGTCCCTGTTGTCTCAATTGATTATTGGGCCTCAAAGTTTTATTCCTCTGTTGATGGGCTGGTTCGTTAAGCGTGGTCACCTCATTGGTTCCCAGCCTGTTAGCTGCATTCTCTGATCTAGTTACTCTCATAGCTGTATTTCTCGGCCAAGTTGAAGACCTGTTGGTTCTCAGTCATGAATATCTCTGGCTAACTTATGTTTTTTATAGTCCAGTCTCTTCTCATATCTCATGTCTTTATCAATAGTGTCATTCATAAACAGTTCATAACGGTCTTCACCGTCCATTCCTATTAACTCTTGTTGTTTATCAGTGATTTTATTCCTCAGTTCATACTCAGTGGGCTGGAAATATTCTAGCAGCAGCCTGATATAAGCTTTGCTAGTATTGATGTTAATCTGTTGCCACTTAACTAGCAAATCCGGATGCGTCTCTCCGTAAGTGGGCATCGTTAATACTTTAAGCCCTCGTGGAATAACGTTAAAGTCTAAACAAGCTTCAAGGTGATATATTTGGCATTGAAGCCTCTTAAACTTATAAATATTATTCTCAATGTCTCATTTCAGCATCTTAGATGCTAATTCAGTATCAGCATTTCCTACCTTCATAGAACTCATGTCCATGGATTTCAGGTCTAATAATGGGTTCACATATTCTGTAAGCAACTCTCTTAGTCTTGTATTGGGGTCATGCTCGACCACTGCACCTTCTACGCCTCCTTCCATATTCCCAACAGACACCAAAACAAGACGTGATCCAAAAACAATTGAGACCCAACAAAAATAGATGATAAAAATCCCAGGAAGGTAGCAATAACAGGGACAAAATAACGCCACTAGTCGTAAAGTCAGTTTAATACACACCAAAACGTAAGCGCTTTCATGGAACAAAGTCCACTTCCTCAGATGTTAACATTACTGAACAAACATATCCTTTATATACAAGGCTAAGTAATACGAACTAATCAATCAATTAAAAACACCATAGTAACTAATCACATTAAAACAAGGTGTGCCTTTAAGTTCCTAAAGCACAAAGCTAGCATCTGTTTAAAACCAAACCGTAAAATGGAGTACTCTACTATATAGCATATAAAAAATAAAAATAACAAAAAACAACACATAGTTCATCAACCTACCTTAAAGGTCTAGTCTTAAGTACAGGTTTAAGGGGCACACACTAAAGTCCACTCCCTCTGTGTGCTCCTAGTCTAAGTATCCATCTGACTTCCAAGTTTTCAGTACTATTCCTAAGATCTCCCAACCTCATACTCTCCTTTTGAACCTGCAGTATTTGAAAACGAAAGCTGTGTGTGGTCCCTGCACTTAGTACATGCTTTGCTAAAGCACTACAATCCCTTTGAGTGTTTATACAATATACATGGTCCCTTATTCGTTCCTTAAGGGTTCAGTTAGTTTTTCCTACATAAAAGGAGTACATCTCAATTCCCATGGGTACCCTGTGTCTGGATGTGTGTATATATATATATATGTACATATATATATATATATGTATGTATATATATATATATATATATATATATATATGTACATATGTACATATATATATATATATATATATATATATATATATATATATATATATACACACACACACATACACAGAGAGAGCGCTATGGTTGTGTTTGGTTTAGTTGGCTGTTTGTGTTTTTTTTAGGTTTCCCTTCCCTTGGCACCTTGTCATCTGTCTTTCACTCGTAAGGGTGCTTAAGTGTTTTTATTTTCCAACAGTATACCATGTTATCTTGAAAATGTGTGAAAAACCTTTGAGTTTTAAAAAGTGTGTGGTATGTAGCCTCATGTAGCCAAAATCCTCTTTCAAAATGCTCCTATTCAGGAGCTGCACACCTGGATGACCAGTGTAGCATAGCATCCGTGAGGCTTTTGGCAGCAGGGTAACACTGAAAGAACAAACAAACCACAGTGGGAGAAGGTCTCCATTCTCACTTCTGTGTGCCTTCTGCTTCATCTCCTCCCTCCAAAAAGCATGCTGACAGTGATAGAGATGAAAAACCCAAAGAAAAAGGGGATGGAGGAAGAGAAAAATCTAAAGTATTAACTGATCTCTGGAAAGTTCTTCGTTTCTCGCTTGTTCGGCTCTCAGTCACAGGATAGCAAAACTTTGGAACCAGGCCTTGTGTTGGAATTAATCCTTACTGGATCCAGTGCTCTGCTTCTTCTAGAGTTCTGATTCTGTCTGTAGTCAGTATCCCCAGATTAAGATCACCTATTCTCCAGGAGAGATCCTTTTATTGGATCTTGAGGTCTTCTTCCTCTGCCTCCTCACTCCGTTCAGTTAGGTCCAGGATCCTTTCTGAAGTTGATGCAGACAGGATAAGGAAATTCCTCAGGACCCAAATCCAGCTGTGGGTGGTCCTGCCCATGTCAGATCTAGGGGGCTGATTTCTTCTCCTCACCAAGTTATAGCTCCTTCTCCAATCCATCATGTGGAATCTTTGCAGTCTGATCAGAGTTCCCTCTGGGGTGTGTCTACAGAATCGAATACAAAGTCCTCCTCATGTTTGAGTCATTCATCTCCGCATGTTTCAGAAATTTCTAGCATTCTCAGCCAAGTGATCAACATTAGGTCCAGGAGATTCTGTTTGGTGCTGAGGACTTCGAATCTGTTTCTCTTCTTTGGGGCTTTGATATTGGGCAGATCTGCTCAGATGTCCGCTTTGGAGCCTAGTGGGTTCTCAAGACCAGCTTACTTTAGGGGCCTCTTCTTCTGTAAATGTCCTTGTCTCCATTTCTAGCCTGGCATTTGAAAGAGTGCTGTCTCGATCCTGAGAGCAGACATCCCTTTTGAGCTTAGATCCATCACTCCCCTGTAGGATTTCCCTGGGTCCTGAGCATGCTTATCCTATCCTGTTGGGACAGCCAGTACCCAAAAGCCTTCAGCCTGTTCTTGTTGAGGAACCCTGTCAGCTTTCTAATCCTGTCTAGACCACCCCACCGAAGAGGTGAGTTGGAAATGTAAAAGGGGAGATGCACAGATTCCCCATAGGAATCACTCTCAGAAGATACTGACTTCAGTAAAGTGAATATTTGGGGAGATTTTGGAACTACTTTGAAAGAGGAGTGATCCACTGAAACACCTACTGAAGAAGAGCCAGTGTTCCTTCAGGCTTTTGGAGCTGCCCCATGCACTACTTAAGTGGTTCCTCCTGCAGAGGACATAGTCAGCCTTATCTCCAAATGGAAATAGAAGGAGATGGACATTGCTGACCCCGGTTCCCTGCAAACCTGACAAGTTTCTAGTGTCACAAAAAGGCTTTCCCCACTGGAGCAAGGGCCGTGACTTGGATTCTGTGATGGTGGCTGCAGCTACTAAGAAGGAACTGGCAGAAGAGCTCCACTGTCCATCCACCAAAAAAGGAATTGTGTGTGTTAGGTTCAGAAAGTGAGTCTATGCTTCAGTGACCTTCACCATCATGATGCTGAACTACTGATCTCTCTCTGGGTCCCTGTCTTCTGAGTAGAGGAAATCCATTGACCCGCAGTTGGATACCCTTCACTCCTTATCCCGTGTCTTGATGCATCTTACTTCCGATGCTGTGGAAGGCACTTGTAGAGTAGCGGGCTGTGGCATAATTGTTAGAAGACCTGCTTGGATGAGACTTTTCAGTTTTGCAGAGCATTTCAAAATGTCCTTCAATACTTATTATGGATAGGCACTCTTTGTTCTGAAAGTGAAACAAGTGGCTTCCAGGCATGAACAAGAAGGTAAGTCCCTGTCTACTAAGAACTGGGTCCACTTCTCTTGAGATGACCTTATCAAGGAATCAAAAAGGGTGGGAATAAACTTTTGCGTAAGACGCAGAGGTTCGTTACTGACAGTTTTAAAGAGAGTGCCCTGTGTAACAGAGCGGGATAATTCTAATGGTGGATGTTGTCTTTTGGGTGGGAGGGGGCTGCAAAACCAAGACTTTGGGTGGTTCTTTGTCCGAGAAGCCCTACCTGTGCTCTTGAATGTTTGCCTGACTGCTGCTGTCTGGAGGCAGTTGGGAAGGTGCTTATCCCTGCTCCATTTTGACTGGATGTCCATCACCCAAGATGTCTGAGTGCTGAGGATAATAACCAGAGGTTATTTCATTCCCCTTATTCCCCCTCCCTGTGCCTGCAAAGAAGCTTCCCGATTTCCTGTCCTTGCAAAGAGAAGTAGCCACTTTAGAAATAAGTAAACTTCTAAAGAATTGAATCATCCAAGAGGTTCCACCAGGCCAGAGAAGGTCCGGAATTTCCTCAAGATTATTTTAAGTGCCAGAGAAAAATGAGGACCTAAAGCCAGTCTTGGACCGAAGTAATCTGAACAAATTTGTAACCCAAAGCAAGTTCCAGGTGGTCATAGTGCAGTCTATCCCTCCTTTGCTACTGAAAAAAAACTGCATGTGCCTGATCAACCTCTAGGGTGTGTACTTACCTACCACATAAAGATGGACAGATGATCCACGAGATTCCTTCACTTCCAGCTGGGATCCAGTCATTTCCAGTTCAGGGCCCCACCCTTTGGTCTCACCACAGCCCTCGGGTGTTCAAGTGCATGGCAGTAGTTGCAATTCATCCCCGATTGTAGGGGTTCTGGGTGTTCCCATGTATGGACAACTGGCTCATTTCCATCCCCTCCAGAAAGCTGCTCCTTTGTCAAGGACTCCTTGCTCCTTCTTTACTCAACTCTCAGAATCTCAGTGCATACAGCAAAGTCCAAATTACAGCCTGTTCAGTCCTTGGAATTTATCTGAGCTCTTTTGGGTATGAAACTTTAAATTGCCAAGCTTCCCCACGCCAGTATTTCAATAATTCACAAGCAAGTCTTAATGGTGCTGTCTTTATTTATTTAACATTTGTTAAACGGGAAAGTCCAACTTGAAACGAGCCAGTTTTCTGCGGAGGCCCGGGGAGAAATGATCCAGATGCATGTCTTTGTAATGTGGGGGGAACCCACACGAACGCAGGGAGAACATGCAGACACCACACAGAAGGCTCCCCAACCAAGAATCGAACCAGAGAACCTCTTGTGAGGCGACAACGCTACCACTGCACCGTCTTGTCAGAAACAACCAGCAAGATTGTTTCTTCGTCTTCTAGGTTCCATGACTGCAGCAATTTACAGTGGTCCTGTTGGCCAAATGTCATATGAGAGTTCAACAGTGGATCTAATTTGTCCAGTGGTCTGTCAAACAACATCCCCATGTCCTTTTGAATGTCTTTTGTAGAGATCTGCAGATCTCACATCCATAGGTGCACTAGGCTAATGGTCCTGGAGCATTTACAAGCCTAGCCCATAGGATTACCCTGGCATCATGCCACCTGATCTTAGTTCCTAGTGTCTCTGTCGAGCAGAGCCACTGGAGTGATCCCGGGGTGAATTTTCTATTTCCCATCCACTCATCAAGATTTCTCTTGAAGAGGGCCAGTGAGGTGCTCTGCTTGACATGTATGGGAAGTCTATTCCATAGCATGGGCAGTCTCTGGGTTATGAACATGTCCCTCCAGCATGTTCTGTTGATTTTGGTAATGAGGTTGAGGTGTCTGGAGTGTGTGGTGTTGAGGGATTTGGATTTATTTAGATGTAGCATTTCTAACCGAGCTGGGTCAAACATGGCTTTGTAAGTCGGTTAGAGATTGCCTCTAAGTAGACAATATGAGACCGAGAATAGTTGGAGTTTTTGAGTCTGTTAATATAGGACAAGTGTTTAAGGCCTAGGATCCTCTTTGTGAGGTACTTCTGTGGCCTTTCCAGTTGTTGCAGGTGTCTAGTGAGGTACATGCCAAATGGGGCACTGTACTCAATGATTGGCCTAATGAGGGAAGAGTAGAGGGAGACAATGACCTCTTTCTTTTTGGATGCAAAACCCTTAGTAATGAGATGTCCCACATAGAAAAACTTCTGACCACAGTGGCAACGTGGTGGTCAAAAGAGAAGTTGCTGTCAATCTGTGTTCCCAGATATCTTATAACGCCTTCTATGTTCAGTGGACTGCCATCAATGTGACAGTTCAAGGGAACTGGGTTTTTCCCAAGGGGGATGACACATTTTTTGGCATTGAGCTTAAGGCCATGGTTCTGACACCAGTCTGTGTCATTGAGGCCTTTCTGTAGGATGTCAGCATCACTTGGGAAGTTAATAAGTCCCATATTGCAGTTGGCTGCGAACCTTGTCAGCCAGAGTCCCTTCATGTTGGCCTGGACTTCAGAGAAGTAGATACCAAACAGGAGAGGACCCAGGACCTAACTGACTGGTCAACAGTCTGACTTGGAGTCAGCTACTTTCACACTGTGGGTTCTATCTGTGTGCCAGTTTGCAACCCACCTAGTGATATAGATGGTGTTGGCAACCCGTTTGTGTCTCAAGGACATCCTTTTCCTCTACCTTCACCCTGAGCCTCTGTGACTGTGGACACTTCCGCCTAGGGTGTGGAGCATTTCTTAGGAAAGAAGGTCCAAGGCACATGGTATCCAACAGAGGTGAGTCTTCACATCAGCATCTTAGAGAGGGGATTAGTCCTCCTAATGTTGTGGGTTTTTCAGGAATCTCTAACCATGGGTGTGATATCTATCCAAACAGGCAACATGTTGGTAGTTTGGTACATCAGCAAACTGAGAGAAACATAATCTTACTGTTTGTGTTTAGAGGCCATGAGAGCTGGGCAATGGGCGATATCATCTCACCATTTTTGATAGCAATCCACATTCTGAGGAAGTCCAGTGTTCTCTCGGACAGTTTGAGCAGGTCTGTCATCCTTCCTCATGAGTGGTCTCTCAGTCCAGTAATAGTAGAATGTATATTTAGGCATCGGGGCTGACTTTTCTGTGGCATTTTTGCATCTCTCAACAACACTAAATGCAACATGTACTTCGCCCTGATCCCTTGGGAGGTGGAGTACAGAGGGAAGCTCTGTTGCACAAGTGGCCCTCTGGACCCTATTACGCCTTTCCTCCTGTCCCTCTAATTGCCAGATTTCTGCAGAAAGTGTTGGTGAGTAAGGTCACAGTGATCCTCATAGCTCCTTGGTGGTATCGACATGTGGTTCCTCTTTCTCTGGCCTCATCTAGTACTCTCTCCTTGGATGCTGGACCCATCTCAAGATTTTCTCACCCATTGGGATTGCCTCACCTGGACATTCAGCCTCCCAAACTAACTGCGTGCTTTCTCCACTTCTGATGATGTTTAGGAAGTTCAGGCTTTCTTCCCGAGTCATCCACATTTTGATCTCTTCCCAGAGACCTTTCACCAGGAAGGTCTACAAAAGTAAATGGAGAAGATTGTCTGTTTGGGCCTCCAGCAAAAACTTGTATACTTTTTCAGCTCCTCTCCCAGCTGTCCAGGAGTTTCTAAGACTCTCTAATGATGGGGCCAAGTATTCCACTGTCAACGTACAGCTTGCTCCCGTATCTTTTTATACCGAGGAAGACCACGTTCCCATTGCATCCTTCAGGTTTTCCAAATCTTTTCTCAGAGGTACTTTTTTTTTCTTTGCCCTCTGGGATCCATCTTCTCTTTGGGATATTACTATTATGTTGCAGACTTTGACTGGTCCTCCCATTGAACCTGTGGCCAAAGTTGATTTAAAGTTCTTATCATGAAAAACACTATATTTGGTGGATATCACATCTGCCAGGAGAATTTTGGAGCTCCATGCATTATCTTCAAAACCACTCTGTCTGATCTTCCACAAAGATAGGATGGGATAGTTTTCAAAGATGCTCTATCTCCATAAAGTGGCTTCAGAGTCCATCAGTCAGTCAACCTTCCAGTATTTCCACATTTTTCCAGTGAAGGTGAATATATGCTACACTTGCTGGATGTGTACCATCTGTTCAGTTTTTCTGATTGTCTTAATTCTATGTAAATAAAAATTTATCAGGTAGTTTTTCATTTTCTCCAACCAAGATGGATAAGGGTGTGTCCAAAGCCACACTCCTCTTGGCGTTTAGACTGCATGTCCCATGTTTATAAATCAGAGTTTTTGTCCTTAACCAAAACTCCTAAGGCTCAGTCGACGAGAGGGTTAGCTTCCTCTACAGCCATCTTTTCCAGGGTACCCTTTGATGACATATGTCCTGATGCTGTTTGGCGTAAGGTCCATACCTTTATTAGGCTGAGAGCCTCTTTTGGGTCATTTGTGCTCCAGATTATCCTTCTGTGAGGCTTCTCTAGTATTCTGGTAGCTGAGGAACTCTGTTCCATCTGTTGAGGACTGGATGGAAGGGACATCATCAGATATTCAAGTTATGCACTCACCGTAATGATGTATCTTTGTCTGCTTCCATCCTTCCTCAACTTCCCTCCCTCTTTCTCCCATACTTATTCTTTTTCATTGATACATGGAGTGGCCATACTGAGCTGCCTTGGCTACCACAGGGCTTCTTTTTAAGCCTGCACATGACCGCTGGTTTCTTCCTTTCTGTATTGCTTCCTGGCCTTTTAGTATTTTGTCCTTTACACTTGAAGTATCCCTTTTTTGGTGTAGTAGACAAACTTGATCAGAGGTGACTTGCTCATTACAAGGGGATTGTGGGCAAGGGTAGGAGCTTGAGCACTGGATCTGAAACTTGAGTGTGGCCACAGTCCGATCTGAATTGATTCTGATTTGGTTCAGAAGACCTATCTGTTGAGGAAGGACAGAAGCAAATGCAGATCTCGTTATGGTGAGTACATTGTACTTTGGACCAGTAGTTGAGTATGCATGCATAGTGAAATGTGCTTCTCCTTTATTTTGTATGCCTTGGGTAGCCCACGGCCTGCCTTTTTAAATCTGCTGCTCAGTGTGTGTGTTCGTCTGATTGACAGAATGTAATTTGTTTCAGCTTAAGAAGAATAAAATAAAGATGCCTTCCTTAGTGCAAAAATGGCAGAGCATCCAACGGGAGTTGGATGAGGAGAAATCGAGCTCTAGTGATGAGGACCGTGCTACACTAGCAAAGAAGCGTATTGAAGAGTGGAAGTACCAGCAGTTAGTAAGGTACTACATCTGTCACGCACAGTCTAGTTATTAATGTGAACCTTTAAACACAGCATGCAATAAGGTTTAATGTTTATACAGTAATAGATTGCTATATAAATAGCTATATCCAAATAGTTGTTTAGATATTGTGTAGTACAGAAAATGGTGCATTTTAATTAGGAGTGTTTGTAATGCAGGATTTTTTTCAATACGGTGTTATAGCCGACTATATTCATTTTAAATGTTTAGATTTCTTAGATGTTACTATAGTTATACATACCTTGCTTCACTAAAGTCGTGCCTTCCAGGAAGTGAAAAGGGTTAAGTAAGCTGGTAGAGCTTTCAGGATATGGAATTTATTCACTTTTAATTCTAAGCTACATATGCACATCATAGTCTAAAGTGAAGCACAAACCACAGTCCTCACTGTAATACAAATAGTGCTGAAAGCTTTCATAAATTTGATGCTGAAATAAGTCTCTCAAAGCAAGAGATTGTTAATGTATCATAGACTAATAAAATAACTGCTGGCATACTTTCTCCCAATAAGTTTTGCACAAGGACTCACCGATCTGTATGCCATAGTCCACTTTCAGGTACCTTTAGAAGTCCAGGGCTAGAAGCCCCCCCCCCCCCCCCCCTTGTTAAGGCAGTCTGCCAACTTTTTTTTTGTAACGGACCAGGGGATACCCTAAATTGCGTGGGTTGGGATAAATTATTTTATTTCATAGGTTTTGCCTGAAAAACATTCTTTCAATATCTTGAGGTTAGAAAATTAATTACCTCAGCCAAAGACTCATTATTCAAAAAGTGTCGGACCTTGGGCCACCATTTCAGTGAGTCATCAGATGTTCTTCCTGTTTCACTGTTGCAGTCATCACACTTGCGTTATTTGCTTGCAGGTAGCCCTCAGTCGGCCCGAATACCAGAGACTTAGTATTTCTGCGTTGGTTACTGTTGCTCCAGGGCTGTCATCAGGTATAAAAACAAGCAGCTGACACCATTACATCAGTCTTACTTGCCAAGGAGCCCTAAACAGAAGCAGTTCGCACAAGTGTCAGTCGGCCGCTACCGGAGTTTTCATTTCTGAATTGAATTATCCTGAAGTCTTCAAAGCTAAGTACCCCGTTGGGGATCCTTTTTTCTTGCTCTAACCGATGTCAGAAAAAGTTAACAACTGTCTTGCCTGTGGAAAGCAAATACCACGCCGAGATTTCCATTCTTACTGCGTCACCTGTTTAGGCCCAGACCACGACGTACCTCGCTGTGGGTTTTGTGCCTTGCTCAACGCCCGAACTATTCGTCATTGGGCCCTTATTGTCGCTAAATACTTTCGTTCTCTATCTCCGTATTCCAAAATGGCTTCGGTAAGCCATCCCAGTACCGATCTTCTGAAAAAACGTAAGGATAAAGACAGACCGCACAGGTTCAAAGCTGCCGACAACGCTTCCGTTAAGCTAGTTCGCAGGTACTCATTGAGGTGCTTTCGCAGCCCCTATGCCCGCTTCATTGGATTCGCAGGTGTCTACCAAGACCTGTTCAGAGTCCGGTATGCCGCAAGACTCTTCTTAGACTACGGAACCTGCGGATGTCTCTACCTTGGATGGGTCTTGGTCCGCTGAGCAGACACCAACTTCTGAGGAAGTTCAACACAAACCGATGACTTCTTTCGCATCTTCAGTTCTGTCTAAAACTACCAAGTTAGTAAGGCCAAGAGTACGAGCTACGCCTAAAAAAACGATGACCAAAGCTCGTGCACCTGCTCCCTTGCCACAACATCAAATACTTAAAATGGCAGAAGACCTTATTATGCTGATTAGGGGAAGTCAGCCTTCCCTTGCTAAGAGAAAGAGACCTGTCCCCAGGAGCTTCAACAGGCCAAGATTCCGACGACTCTGAGGTTTCATCGTGCATACAGCTGCAGTCATAATAGATGGGTTCTCCTGCCGTCAGGCGGGTCCTCGGTCAGCCGAATTACAAAGTCTAGGTCCGGCGTTGGTTGCCGTCGCTTCTTCCCTGACGTCAGTGCGACAGGGGTATAAAAGAACCAGCCAACGCCATTTTCTTCTATCTTTTTTGCCGTGCGGTGCCCGAAGCAGAAGCAGTTCGCAAGTGCCGGTCGGCCAGCTCCTGAGATTACAAAAAATTTGGAACCGAAGTCTTATTAAAAGCTAAGTACCCCATTGGGGAAACTTTTTCTTGCCTCAGACCGATGTCAGACAAAGTTAATAATTGTATTTCTTGTGGGAAGTAAATAGCGCATAAGGATTTCCATTCCCTCTGTATACCTTGTTTAGGCCCAGACCACGACGTCTCGGTCTGTCGCTTTTGTGCTACATTCAACAAACGCACTATTAAGCGTCGGGCGGAGTTCGCCCAGCATTATTTTGGGAAAGCATTTAACTATACTGTGTCGTCGGATACTCCGACTCTGGTTTTGTCTAAAAAACGCAAAGACAAGGACCGACACTCGAGGTCCGCGGCCTCCACCGACACCACGCCAAAGCCTACTACACGTGGTCCGGTTCTCAGCGAGGCGTCTACGCAGCCCCTGATTACCGACGACACATCTTTGGCGGTGTCTCCTGTACCCGAGGTCGCAGGCTCCTCGGCCCACACCCTGACTACAGATACCGAAGCCACGCTTGACATTGAAACACAATGTGGACAGGTCCACCTCCACTCAAGGTGTCTTCAGACCTTCCTCTTCTTTCTCCATCAAGGCTTTCATCAAGTCTAAAGCTACCATGCACCCTAAGAGACCAGCTACACAGGGCCCATCTCCAGGCCCCATGCCTAAGAAACAGATGCTTAAAATGGCTGAGGATTTAATTACTCTAATCAGAGGTTCTCAGCCACCTCCGGACAAAAGACCCAGAGTGGAGGAAGATTCCCCCTCCTCTGATCAGGGCTCCATTATTTCAGAGCACTCTGATTATCAGGAACAGTCTTACTCTCCTTTTGAAGACTCTGATGCAGAGGAATCTATTCCTTCTGTATCCCCCCCTGAAGATTACTCATTTGGTGAAACTCTGCATACCTTAAGGGAACACTTCCACTGGGAAGGCCAGGATTATTCAGATTCCAAGAAAAGGCTTGTTATCCCAGCACAGGCCTCTGGCTATACCTCCTGTCCTGGACATCCTAGATGATGTTTACTCTGAGGCCTGGCTTAACCCGGACTCTCTCCCTCCAGCTCCAGTTAAGCCTGACAGGTACTACAGGGTTCCTGACTCACACCAATTTCTATACAAAAGCCATGCTGCTGACCTAGAAACCATCTCACAGGGGCCCAAGGGAGTTAAGGCCTCCATTGCCAAAAACCCATTGCCTTCGGAGAGAGATTCCAGATCCTTAGAAAGGTGGGGAAAAAAGGTATATACCTCGGCTACCTTATCCATGAGGGCCTTAAACTGTCAGTTTCATATGCTAAAGTACCAACAGTTTCTGTTATCTCAATTGAAAAGTAAAATGTCACAACCTGAACAACCAGACATGAAGGAGTTGCAGGATTTGATGCATAGTGCAGAACAAGTGGGTAAACATACCTTACAATGTGGTTTTGATGCTCTAGAGGCCTCATGTAGAGCTGCTGTTACAGGCTCAGTCATATGTAGGCATGCTTGGCTCAAGGAACAAGCCTTGCCTGATCATGTCAAAGCTAAATTACTAGACGCCCCTCTTCAAAAGGATGTCCTATTTGGGGCAAATGCTGAGAAAGTATTACGGAAAATGGAGGAAAAGGCTAAATCAATGCAAACTGTGAAAGAATTTCTGCAGGTTCAACCCCCACGTTTTAGTAGAAATTGGCCTTCCAAAAACTGGTCCTTTCCTGCCACAGACAGACCCCAAAGAGGCAGATACAGGCGCCCGAGGGGCAGAGGACAAACACAAGGCTCGTACAGAGGCAGACAATGGCAAGCTCCTACACAGAGGTGGTGAGGACAACTCGCAATCTTTCAGAAAGCAAACCCACTGACTTTCCCCTTTGCATGCCAACCAGGTCTCAAATGGCAGCACCCTTAGGAGGAAAGCTGGCACTATTCTCAAAAAATTGGCATATTGTCACAAAGGACAAATGGATCCTGAACATTATAAATAGAGGCTACAAATTCCATTTTCATACCCTTCCAGAAATGAAAGGCATGCCAAACCTGCCACACAATCAAAGGGCAGAGGCACAAAAGCAAATTTCAGATCTTATAAACATGAAAGCTATTCAAGAGGTACCTACACACGAACAAGGTCAAGGTTTTTATTCCAGGCTATTTCTGGTGCCAAGGAAGGGCAAAGATTGGAGACCTATTTTGGATCTTTCCATCCTAAACACATTCCTACTCGTACCAAAATTCAAGATGCTCACTCTGCAGCAACTACTTCCCATGCTGGGCAAGGAGTCTTGGCTGGTAACATTGGACCTCAAGGAGGCATACCTGCATGTCCCAATCAGACAGAATTGCAGAAGATACCTCAGATTTCTTGCAGGTTCAATACATTATCAATTCTCTGCATTGCCCTTTGGTTTATCTACTGCGCCCAGAGTATTCACGAAATGCCTGGCATCAGTAATTGCATACTGCAGACTTCAAGGGATACAAATATACCCTTATTTGGATGACTGCCTGATCCAAGCGGACAGCAAGCACATTCTTCTGAAACATCTGGCTTATGTAATAATGTTATTAAACTCTCTAGGATACACAGTCAATAAAGAGAAATCAAGACTAATACCCTCTCTGAAGATAATTTTCCTGGGTGCCAATTTGGACACAAACACCCAGATGGCGTACCTCACGCCAGAGAAGCAGGGGCAACTAATTCAATATTTCAGAACACTGGCAAATTGCACCAGGCTGACTGCAAGGAAAATCCTGCAGGCTCTGGGATTCATGGCATCTTGCATCTTACTAATCCCATGTGCAAAGCTGCATATGAGAAAAACTACAATGGTACCTAAAAAACATATGGTCTCAACACAGTCACAGTTTGGAAACAATGATACCACTAATTCCATGTCTGCAAAAGGAATTTATGTGGTGGGCTCAAGCATGCCAAACAAACACAGGTCTCCCATTCAGCAAGCCTCAAGCAAATCTAGTCATCACAACAGACGCCTCGAACTACGCCTGGGGGGCGCACATGACAGACTGGTGCATTCAGGGCAAATGGACCCAAAAAGAAAAGCACCTTCACATCAGTCAAAAAGAAATGCTAGCAGTAATAAATGCTATTACAGCCTTCAAGGAGCTTCTACAACCAGGTCAGCTATTGATAAGAACAGACAACACCACAGTTATGTGGTACATAAGCAGGGAGGAACACATTCTTATCCCCTATGCAGACTGGCCATGTCACTTTGGAACATGGCCATGGACTTACAAATGGAGCTACAAGCACAGTACTTGCCAGGCAAGGAAAACACGCTGGCAGACAACCTAAGCAGGAATATGACAGATCCACACGAATGGAAGTTGCATCCAAAAGTTTTTACAGAAATAATCCAAGAATGGGGAAGGCCAGACATAGATCTCTTTGCCTCCCACAAAAATCATCAATTGACAAAATTGTTCTCAAGGATCTTCCATCCAAAGGCCTGGAGAGTGGACGCTCTCTCTTTCAGTTGGACATCAATGACAGTTTATGCCTTCCCACCTCTTCCTCTGCTGCCCAAAGTCCTATTGAAGACCAGAGCAGACAGACCAAAGATGATCCTCATTGCTCCGGACTGGCCAAGGCAACACTGGTACCCACTACTAAGGAGCCTGACGCATTCCCCACCATGGACCCTGCCTCTAATGCCTCTTCTTCTGACTCAGCACAGCTTCAAAACTCTTCACAGTCAGCTGAAGACACTCAATCTAGCCGCATGGAAGATTCCTTAGCATCACAGCAGGCCCTGCTCTCCAAGGAGGTGCAGGATGTCATTTTGGAGGCCAGAAGGCCATCAACTAGAAAAGCTTACTCTGCAAAATGGAAACGTTTTGTGTTTGGAATGAGAAAAAGGGCCAGTGCCCTGGAAAACTGAATTTACCTCAAATACTACAATATTTGGCCGAACTGCTAAGCAGTGAACTTTCGTTCTCCTCCATCAAAATCCATGCCTCAGCCATTTCTGCAGAATACAACACTGATCCACCTTTATTCTCTCACCCTCTATTAAGACAGTTCCTCAGAGGGGCTAAGAATTTAAGACCTCCAAGAAAACAACCAATACCTGCTTGGGATCTTAATTTCATTCTGGAAAAACTGACTTTGCCCCCTTTCAACCAGCTGCCTCATCAGATTTACAATATTTGTCCTGGAAAACAGCTTTCCTTCTGGCTATCACTTCAGCTCGTAGAGTTTCAGAACTACAGGCTCTTATGGCTGTCCAGCCTTTCATCATCTTCCATCAGGACAGAGTTTCATTAGGCATAACCGGGTTTATGCCTAAAGTGGTATCCAGGGTAGCTTTAAATCAGGCCATACATTTACCTACTTTTTATCCTAATCCTCAAAACAAAGGGGAGAGATTACTGCATTCCTTGGACATCCACAGACAGCTGCGTTATTATTTGGACAGAACAAAGCCTTTCAGAAAATCAGAACAGCTTTTTGTGGCCTATGCGGTAGGAGCTCAAGGAAAGTCAATATCCAAACAGACAATCTCAAAATGGATAGCCCACTGCATACGCTTTTGCTATTCCTTTCATGGCAAAACTGTACCTACAGGCATTAGAACTCATTCCACCAGGGCCACAGCCACCTCTGCAGCCTTCCTCAGAGGAGTTCCTACCAAGGATATTTTAGAAGCAGCCACTTGGAGTTCTGTGCATACCTTCTCTAAGCACTACAACCTACCATTATACTCCAAGTCTAGAGCAGGCTTTGCCACTGCAGTCTTGCAGGGCATTTTGGCTCCTCTTAGCTCCACCTAGTGCCTACCACCCCTTTCTTAGCTTTGGGATTCTACCCATCTGTTATGACTGCAGCTGTATGCACGATGAACATAGTACAGTTTTGTACCTACCATAAATGTAGATGTTCGAGTGCTAATGCAGCTGCAGTCCAGGTTTCCCTCCCACCTTCCCCTCTAGGGGTATTCTTTTATGGTGTATTTGCTTGCAACTACTGTTTTTTGATTATATTGCATTGCATTATTACATTATTTTATGTATTGCCTTCCTTCTGGGGGCACCTGACATCTGGGGCAAGAAAGACTGAAGAAAATGGTGTCTGCTGGTTCTTTTATACCCCTGTCGCACTGACGTCAGGGAAGAAGCGACGACAACCGACGCCGGACCTAGACTTTG
This sequence comes from Protopterus annectens, assembly GCF_019279795.1. Lineage (NCBI taxonomy): Eukaryota > Metazoa > Chordata > Ceratodontiformes > Protopteridae > Protopterus > Protopterus annectens. Next base: position 205,346,586 of record NC_056743.1, read on the forward strand.
GAATTCGGCCGACCGAGGACCCGCCTGACGGCAGGAGAACCCATCTGTTATGACTGCAGCTGTATTAGCACTCGAACATCTACATTTATGGTAGGTACAAAACTGTACTTTTCTGATTATTAAGACATGTCCTTATCTGCGTATGAGGATTCAGATGCAGAGGAATCCATTCCCTCTGCTTCTCCTCCAGAGGATTTTTCTTTTGGTGAATCCTTACATATTTTGAGAGCATTTCCACTGGGAATACCAAGACTATCCTCAGTCCAAAAAGAGACTCAGAGAATTTCTAGATTTGCCACAACATGGGTCTTTAGCAATACCCCCAGTCCTGGATGTTGTGGATGATGTCTTTATGGAATCCAGTTTAACTCCTGATACTTTACCCCCTGCTCCTAGGAACCCAGACAGGTACTACAGAGTACCTGACTCTCACAAATTCCTTTTCAGAAATCCTACTGCTGACCCAGAGGTCATCTCCCAGGTGCCTAAAGGTAACAAAGCAAATACAGCTAAGAATCCCACCCCTTCGGACAGGGATTCCAGAGCTTTGGGCAGATGGGGTAAGAAAGTCTATACCTCTGCAACTCTCGCCATTAGGGCTTTGAATTGTCAGTTTCACATGTACCAGCAAGATATTATGGAACTTGAGCAAAAAATAGCTACCTTTACATACTGTGCAGAAAATAAAGAATTGCAAGAGCTTATGCATTCTGCAAGCCAAGTCAGCAAGCACACATTGTAATGTGGCTTTGGCGCCCTAGAAGCATCTTGCAGGGCAGCAGTCACTGGTTCTGTACTGAGATGGCACGCTTGGCTTAAGGAGAAGACCTTGCCAGACCATGTCAAATCCAAGTTATTAGACGCTCCTTTGAACAAGGAGCAATCTGTTTGGCACCAAAGCAGAAGAGGTTCTTAAAAAGATGGAAGAAAAAGCTAAATCTATGCAGTCAAAGAATTCTTGCAAGTACAGCCTCCTAGATTCAGTAGGCATTGCTCCTCGAAACATTGGTCCTTTCCAGCACCCTCAGGGCCATCTCAATGTAGACCCAGGGGAAACCGACCCCCAGACTACAGTCTAAGGGTATGCAGAGATCTAAGCAATTGAGTGCCTCCACCTCTAAAGCAGGGAGTAATAAGCCACCCCCTTACGGAAAGAATTCCCTAGACTTAAAAGAAGCCTATCTGCACATCCCTATAAAGGAGTCTTGCACAAACTATCTACACTTCAGGGGCAAGATCTGTGCATTATCAGTTCTCTGCACTTCCCTTTGGCTTATCCACTGCTCCCAGAGTATTCACAAAATGCCTGGCTCCAGCTGTTGCTTACTGCAGACAGAGAAATATTTATGTTTACCTGTACTTGGACGACTGCCTGATTCAGGCAGACAGTCAGGAAATGCTGTTGCAGCACCTGACATTTGTAAAAAAAAAATCTCCTAACCTCTTTGGGGGTACACCATCAACGAAAATAAATCAAAACTAGTCCCCAGTCAAAAGATTGTATTCCTGAGAGCAAGCTTGGACACAGCATCCCAGATGGCATTCCTCACTCCAGAAAAACAAGCCTATCTGACAGACTGTTTTATTCAAATGGCCACCAGAACCCAGCTTTCCACAATTAAAATCCTGCAGGCCCTAGGGTTCATGGTCTCATGCATCCTACTAATTCCATTTGCCAGACTGCATATGAGCAAACTTCAGTACTTAAAAAGTCTTCGGTGCCAGCATTCTCAGGACCTGGAAACAGTCATTCCTATCATACCTTGTCTAAGGACAGAGTTTCTTTGGTGGGAAGCAGCATGCAACCACAACAAGGGACTGCCCTTTACTCAACCCCATGCCGCCCAGACCCTATCCACAGATGCATCAGACTGTACCTGGGGGGCACACATGGACGGCAAGTGCATTCAGGGCCACTGGAGCCCAAGTCGAATTCATCTGCAAATCAACCAAAAAGAGTTGCTAGCTGTGCAGCACGCTCTGATAGCTTTCAGATCCCTTCTCTTACCAGACAGCTGCTCATAAAAACAGGCAACACAGTTGTGTGGTACATCAACAAGCAGGGGGGGATCCCACTCTTACCCACTCTGCAGGCTAGCCATGGCCCTGTGGAACACTGCCTTGGACATGCAGGTCCATCTGCAAGCTCAATTCTTGCCAGGCAAACAAAATTCACTGGCAGATGACTTAAGCAGAAATCTCCTAGACCCACACGAGTGGCAATTAGAGCCCAGCACCTTCAACCTTCTGATTCAGAAATGGGGGACCCCAGAGGTGGATCTCTTTGCCTCCCCCTGCAATTACCAGCTCAGCAAATTCTGCACCAGGACACCTCACAGCAGGGCCTGGAATCCAGTGGGTAAATCTCTGTCTATGCCTTTCCCCCTCTGCCCCTTCTCTCACGAGTATTGCTCAAGGTAAAACAGGACAGACCAAGGGCAGTTCTGATTGTCCCGGACTGGCCACGCCAGCACTGGTATCCACTCCTGCGCAGCCGGTCACCGGTGCAATCCTGGCACCTACACCAGAACCCAACCCTGCTCTCTCAGCAGGGAGGACAGATCTTGCATCTGCGACTGCAAACCTTAAATCTTGCAGCCTGGCTTATTCCTTGAATTCTCCCCCAGTAACCAGCCTAAGCAAGCAGGTGCTGGACGTCATTCTTGAAGCCAGAAGACGCAGTACAAGGAAATCCTATGCTGATAAGTGGAAAAGGTACTGCTCCTGGATTCAATCTAAAGGAAAGGACACAACTCTGCCCTCCCTGCCTCTAATCCTGGATTCCTTAGCAGATCTACTCCACGGAGGCCTATCCTTCTCCTCCATTAAGATCCATGCCTCTGCCATTTCGGCTCATTACAACAGTGAGCCACCTCTCTGCTCTCACCCTCTTTTCAAACAGTTTCTGAGAGGGGCAAACAACTTAAGGCCACCAAGGAGAGCACCCACCCCTGCTTTGGGACCTTAACGTTGTACTGGAAAAGCTCACACCCCCCCCCCCTCCTTTGAGCCTGCAGCATCAGCAGAGTTAAAATTCCTCTCTTGGAAAACAGCATTGCTTCTGGCCATCACTTCAGCTACAGGAGTGTCTGAGCTACAAACACTTATGGCTGTGGAACCCTTCAATGTGAAGTTGCTCTATCTCGTCCATTCTTACAGATGGGTTTGGTGCGATCCTCGGCTCCAAGTCTGCCTTCTACAAAGCTCGAGGTCTTCAGACAGCTCGAGGCCAGGTCCCTATCCCATGATGCACCTAGAGTTACCTCAGATCTAGTTTGCCACTGCAATAGATCAGAGGTTCCTCAGCAATAGCTCCGGCCAGTAACACTTTATTACAAAGATTTTTTCTTAAAAATTCTTTCTTAGCTTTAACTTGTTTACATTTATATATCTTTACTGTGCTATTCCTTGGTGTGCCTTTTTCATATATATTATATAGCTTTTGGCCTTCATTTTTTTCTAAAGGCCTTTATATTTAGTATAGTTAGAGTAGTTATATAGTTAGTGTGCTTTGATAACTTTTCATATTTAGAAGTGCTTAGATATAGTGTGTGTGTGTGTGTGTGTGTGTGTGTGTGTGTGTGTGTGTGTGTGTTTAAAGTGACACTTAGCCCATAGTTTTTTATTAGGGCTGGTTTAAATAGTTTTGGGTGTGTCTTTCACATATTGTTGTAGTTTCACTGATTTTGTGCTGTTCATTATGGCTGACCAGGATAGGGATAAACATCCTAAGTCAGGATTCAAGAAATGTCCAAAATGTGGGCAGAAAATGTCTGTAACAGATAGCCATGTAAATTGTGTTTACTGTTTGGGAGCTTTACACCTTCAGGAAAGTTGCTCCATTTGTCATTCTTTTTCTTTCAGGGTCCTTCCGGAGAGAGAGAGAAAGCTAATCAGTAGAGGTCTTGTTAAACCGTCTTTCCAGGAAGCTTTGAGTGACCAGGACAGGTCTAGCAAATCTTCAGTCTTCCAAGGCTTCTACTTCTTCAGAAGTTAAGAAATCAAAAAAAAAAAAAAAAAAAAACGTTGACGTCAGCTCCACAACCATCGGAGTCAACAGTCTTGTCCTTTCGGAGCCGGTCCTGGAACCGGTATCCAAAGTGCCTAAATCTCCACTCCTGCAATCTGTACCTCCTCCTAACCACTCATCTCAGTCTTAGATGAGCCTTTCTGATTTGGATGTGGATCGTGTGGTGCAGAAGCTTTTGCATGCACTGACGTTTGCTAAATTGTTATTGACTCCGACCCAAACGGTTTCAGAACCGAAGACCCTTTTGCCATCTACTAATTTTCCTCCTCCAAGCCATACCGGTCCTTCGGAGCCGGAGGAGTCGGACTTGATCGTTGAGCCTTCGGAGCCGACGCCTGTTCGTGTCATCTGCTCCATTTACTCTGACATCCTCGGCGCCGATCGAGGAATCTAGGAGCCGACACTCTCTGGTCTGGTCCGGGGAGGATAGTCGGACCGACTTGTTGGTTCCAACTCTGCCTCTCGGGGCTTCGGCTTGGATGAGCTCGCTCCTACCTCTGGCTCAGAGCCCATTGTCCCGGTGCCGGGGGTAGCGATGGTTTCCTTGGATCTGTCGGTCCCTTCTCATTGGAGCAGAGGTGCCTTTGAAGCCATGAGGAGAGTTAAGTCTCCTAGGACATCTTCGACTTCAGGTCCGGCTATATCCTCCCAAAAAGCGCCTGTGTCCACCTCTGCTTCATAGATCTTTGCTAAGCGCAGAGACCCAGAGCCTCAGGAAGCCCCATTGGGTGGTCCCTGCTCTTATGAGACCTCACCAGATGTTCCCACCGATGAGGTTCCCAGGAAGAGAATCTGTAAGAGGAAGCATTTAGACTCCCCCACAGGAGTCTCTCAGATCCGATACTGACTTGGATGAATCACAAGGCTCCCCACAGTCCCCCTCTGACGATATCTCATTTGCTGAGATATTAGAAATCCTTACGCAGAGGGGTGATTGGCAGTCCACCAACCCTACTGAAGATGAGTCTGTTCTTCTGAAAGCTTTTGGGTCTCAACCCTCCATCTCTTGAGTGTGTTCGCCCTTTGATGAGCTTATGGAGCTGGTCTCACGAAGTTCATGGGAGTTTCCAGACACCATGGAGCCTGTCTCCAGGAGGCCTAATACATTTATTTCTGCCCTCCAGGAAAAATAATTTCTTACCAGATGAGTGTCAGTTGATGCCATGGTGGTGGTGGCAGCCACCAAAAAGGAAATTTCAGAAACTTTTTCCTCTATACATCCTCCTAACAGAGACTCTAGGATCATGGATAGATACGGGAAGCGCACATACAGTTCAGCGACTTTTGCACTGCGTTCGCTCAACTATCTCACTCATTTTATAGACTGCAAAGAGATCTCCTAAAAGAGCTCGGACATGCTCTTCAGGATACAGTAGCTGCAGGAGCCAGCTTGCTACCCTCAGTTCCATAGTAAACTCATCCGTGCACCTAATTTCATATGCAGCTGATGGAATGAGCAGAGCAGCGGGTACAGGAATTGCTCTTAGGAGACACTCCTGGGATGCGCTTGTGTTCCTTCTCGGAGCCCTTTAAGTCATCTGTTGTCAACACCCCTTTTGATGGCTTGTCCCTTTTCGGACACAGTTAAGGCAACTTTGACCAGGTGTGAACAGGAAGGAAAGACTCTTGTCTGCTTGCTGTCTGAGTCTGTTTTTCCACCCCTACCAGACCCTACCCCAAGGGTCAAAGGGTTGGAAAGATGTGCTTCCGTAAAGCCCAAGGACCCTTTCAGGACACATGTGGTGACCCCCTCCCCCTCCAGAGGCAGAGGAGGGGGCAATAATGGAAGACGCCGCCCTTGCGGCAGAGGGGGTCCACAAAACCAGTGCGACAGATCAGTTCTTTGGGAAGCCTACCAGCGCTCCTGAAAGGAGGCCCGACTGTACTACTCTGGAGCCAGTCAGGGGTCTCTTATCTTTGTATCCAGACGCCTAGGTCAAAATAACAAACAACAACTGGGTACAAAGTATTATTTCCAGAGGATATTTCATTCCTTTCGCCACACCCCCTCCATTGACAAGAAAAATCCCAGACGTTCCACCCATTTACAGGGAACAGGCAACTATAGAGGTCCAAACATTGCTAAGAAAGAGTCCTCTAACCAGTCCCAGCAGACCTGATAGGATCCGGAACTTACTCAAGATTCTTGTTAATTCCAAAAAAGACAGGGGACTGGAGACCTATTTTGGACCTCAGCAGACTAAACAAATCTGTCAAGAAAGAGAAGTTCCGGATGGTCACGCTTGAGTCGATACTTCCCTTTTTAGGGAAAGACAATTGGATGTGCTCGATAGATCTTCAGGATGCGTATTACCACATAAAAATGGCCAGACTATCCAGGGATCATCTGCGCTTCTGGCTGGGAGCCGATCATTACCAGTTTTGAGCCCTGCCCTTTGCTCTCACCACAGCCCCCAGAGTGTTCACCAAATGTATGGCAGTGGTCACGGCTCACCTGAAACGTTTAGGATTCCAGGTGTTTCTGTACCTAGACGATTGGCTCCTCGCTGCCACCACCAGGCATCAGCTCATACAAGCCAGGGACACCACTCTTTTACTCTGCAGTCATCTGGGCATTACAGTAAACTCTGCCTTGTCGCCATCGCAACATACCGTTTTTATTGGAGCAGAATTGGACACCACCACCACCACTTTGAGACTTCCAGCAGAAAGAGTCTTTGTACTCTGTCAGCAGGTCCACAATATCATATCCCAAAACAAGGCTCCAGCATCAGAAGTACTAAAATTGTTTTAGGCATGATGGCAGCTGCAATAGTAGCCAAACCTTTGGGTCACATGCTCATGCAGATTCTGCAATGGCTGTTGTTCACTCAATGGTCTTACTAAGAGCTTCCAGTGTCTTATCTTATAATGATCACAAACACATGCAAAAAGGATCTTCAGTGGTGGTTGACCTCTCTTCATGTTACGATAGGTCGTTCTTTTGTTCTACCCCCACCAGCAGCCACAGTGACCATGGACGCTTCCGTGATGGGGGGGGGGCATTTTCAGGGAATAACAGCCCAAGGCACATGGACTGATAATGGGAGACATCTGCATATCAATGTCCTGGAGATGAGAGCAAAACTTTTAGCGTTGCAGTACTTCCAGGACTCTCTTCCTCTGGGAACAATTGTGATTCAGACGGATAACATGTCGGTGGTCTGGTACTTGAACAAACAAGGAGGAACCAGGTCCTTCCCCCTTTGTCACGAAGCCCTACAAGTATGGCAATGGGTTACATTCACCCACTTTTTATTAGCAACGCACATCCTAGGGAAATCTAACGTCATAGCAGACAAGCTGAGCAGAGCAATTTTGTTGCCTCACGAGTGGTCCCTTAAAGAAATAGCGGACAGGGTATTCCGCAGGTGGGGCCAGCCTTGCTGCGACCTTTTCGCCGACCACATGAACACGAAATGCAGAAGCTACTTTGCCCTGATTTCCCTCTCCAGGAGAAGCCCCAAGGGACGCACTCATGCACGATTGGCCTCCGGGTCTCCTTTATGCATTCCCACCAATTCCCTTGATACCCAAAGTATTACAGAAAGCAAAAGCCCTCGGAAGGACCATCATTCTAATTGCCCCTCATTGGCCTCGTCAGATTTGCTTCCCCTTCCTTCAACTTCTTCAATTGGAGGACCCTTGGATTCTGGACCCAGTTCCAGATCTTCTGACGCACTCGGGGGAACTTCAGGGACTTGAAGAGAGGGTTGAAGTTGAAAGCTTGGCTGCTCCATTTCCCAACATAGCCAGGTTCTATAACCTTTCTAATGAAACGCACCAGATTCTAATATCTTCTCAGAAATCCTCCACGAGGAAGCTATAACTTAGCAAATGGAAAAAATATTGTATATGGGCCTCTCAAAACAGCATTGATCCCTACCCTAGCCCCTATGGACTCTATATTAGAGTTCTTGACCATGATTTTCAACAAAAAAGCTGCAGCAGCAACAGTTTGGGTTCAACTTGCTGCTATCTCTAATTTTCATCTTGGATTTGAAGGATTGAACATAATGTCACACAAACTATCCAAAGCCTTTCTCAAAGGGACTTTTCATCTCAGACCACCTGTGAAATCCTCTTATACCCCACGGAGTCTAAATTTTATGCTTTCTCGCATTATTCTCCCTCCTTTCGAACCAGCTTCCTCATGCGATTTGAAATATTTGTCATAGAAAACCATCTTTTTAGTAGCTATCACTTCTCCCCACAGAGTGTCAGATCTTCAAGCCTTGTCCATTAAGCCTCCTTATTTGATTTTCCATGCTGACAGTCTTGCTATGAACTAATCCCTCCTTTTTGCCTAAAGTTTGTGCTGAAGTTAACCTTAACCAAATTATTGATTTGCCAGTGTTCTTCCCCAAACACTCCAACAACAAAGAGTATATGTTGCACAAGCCTGATGTTCATAGACAGCTCAGATTTTACTTGGATAGAACAAAATAGTTTAGGAAATCATATTCCTTTTCAGATTCCAGAAAAGGTATGCCAGTGGCAAAAACAACTCTAAGTGGTTATCTAGTTGTATCACATTTGTTTATTCAGCTGCTAATATGCCCTTACAACACAAAATTAAGGCTCATTCTACCAGAGCAGTGTCTACATCCTCTGCCTTTTCTACTAGACTTCCTATAGACAACATTTGTGCAGCAGCCACTTGGTCAAGACCCAATACCTTTATCACTCATTACAAAGTTGACAGGGCCTCTTTTGGGTCTACTGTCTTGAAAAACATACTCCCGTGAGCCACTCGAGAAAGATGGTGCTTGGGTCGCTACCCATCTGTAAGAATGAACGGGGAGATAGAACGACTTCACATAAAGAAGTTATGTACTTACCATAACGTTCCATTTGAGTTGTTCATCTCGCCTTCATTCTTACTTCCCACCCTCCTACCCCCTCCAGGGTTTTTCGAGGACCAAAATACTAGATTCTTCCTGGTTGCTCAACCCTTCTATGGCTCTCTCTAAAAGAGTGATAGTGACCCATGGTATTATACGCAGCAAACACTATCTGAGGTAACTCTAGGTGCATCATGGGATAGGGGCCTGGCCTCGAGCTGTCTGAAGACCTCGAGCTTTGTAGTAGGCCAACTCAGAGCCGAGGATCGGCTTCGAACCCATCTGTAAGAATGAAGGTGAGATGAAAAACTCACATGGAACGTTATGATAAGTACCTAACTTATTTTTATTTTCCATGCTGACAGGGTTTCCCTCAGGACTAACCCTTCCTTTATGCCTAAAGTGGTGTCCAGTGTGGCTCTCAACCAGTCTAACCATTTCCCAACTTTCTTAATTTTCAAAATAAAGGGGAAAGGATCTGGCACTCCTTGGACGTGCACAGACAGCTCAGATTCTACCTTGATGGGATTAAGCCCTTCAGGAAATCTGACCAGTTACTAGTCAGCTTTGCACCAGGGGCAGAGGGCAAGGCCATTTCAAAACAATTTCCAAATGGATAGCACACTGCATCCATTTCTGGTACAAGCACCATGGGAAACCAACCCCTCAGGGGGTCAGAACACATTCCACTAGGGCAACTTCTACCTCTGCAGCATTCCTCAGGGGAGTCCCTACCAGGGACATCCCGGAAGCTGCTACCTGGAGTTCTGTACACACCTTCACCAAGCATTACCACCTGCCTATCTTTTCCAAATCCAGGGCAGATTTTGCAGCAGCAGTCTTGCAAGCCATACTAGCCCAGCCCCAACTCATCTTGACTGCCTCCACCCTTCTTCAGCTTTGGGAATCTACCCAAGTGTGATGACTGCAACAGTGAAATACGAAGAATATAGTACAGTTGTATACACTTGCCATAAATGTAGATGTTCGAGTGTATTCACTGTTGTAGTCCTGGATGTTCATCGTGCATACAGCTGCAGTAATCACAGATGGGTTTTCTGCCGTCAGGCGGGTCCTCGGTCGGCCGAATTCCAAAGTATAGGTCTGGCGTTGGTTGTTGTCGCTTTCTTTCCTGATGTCAGTGCGACAGGGGTATATAAGACACAGCCGACGCCATTTTCTTCAGTCTTTTTTGCCGCACGGTGCCCGAAGCAGAAGCAGTTCGCAAGTGCCGGTCGGCCAGCTCCTGAATTTACGAAAAATTGGAAACCGAAGTCTTCTTTAAAGCTAAGTACCCCGTTGGGGAAACTTTTCTTGCCTCAGACCGATGTCAGACAAAGTTAACAATTGTATTTCTTTTGGGAAGCAAATACCGCATAAGGATTTCCATTCCCTCTGCATACCTTGTTTAGGCCCAGACCACGACGTCTTGGGCTGTCGCTTTTGCGCTACTTTCAATAAACGCACTATCAAGCGTCGAGCGGAGTTCGCCCAACACTTTTTTGGTAAAGCCTTTGATTATAAAATGTCGTCGGAGACTCAGACTACCGTTTTGTGCAAAAAACGCAAGGACAAGGACCGACACGCGAGGTCTGCGGTCTCCACCGACACCACGCCAAAACTGGCTGCACGTGGTCCGGTTCTCAGCGAGACGCCTATGCAACCCCTGACTACCGACGACACTTCTTTGGCGGTGTCTTCTGTAACCGAGACCGCAGGTACCTCGGCCCATACCCAGACTACAACCACCAAAAGCCACTGTGAATGTTGAGCCTCCTAATGTGGACAGGTCCACTTCCACCCATGGTGTCTTTAGACCCTCATCTTCCTTTTCCATTAAGGCCTTTACTAAGTCCAAATCAGCCATGCATCCCAAGAGGCCTGTTGCACAGGGCCCATCTCCAGGCCCCATGCCTAAAAAGCAGATGCTAAAAATGGCTGAGGATTTAATTACTCTTATCAGGGGTCCCCAACCCCCTCCAGACAAGAGACCCAGAGTGGAGGAAGATTCTCCCTCTTCTGACCAGGGCTCCATTTTTTCAGAACATTCTGATGTAGAGGAACACTCGTACTCCCCTTTTGAAGATTCTGATGCAGAGCAGTCCATTCCTTCTGTATCTCCCCCAGAGGATTTTTCTTTTGGGGAAACCTTGCACACCTTGAGGGAACACTTCCATTGGGAAGGCCAAGACTTTTCTGATTCCAAGAAAAGACTTAGGGAATTTCTTTTGTTACCTCAACACAGACCTCTGGCGATACCTCCGGTCTTGGACATACTTGATGATGTTTACTCGGAGGCTTGTCTTAATCCGATTCCTGCCTCCTGCCCCAGTCAAGCCTGATAGATACTACAGAGTTCCTAACTCTCACCAATTTCTTTACAAAAGCCATAATGCTGACCATGAAACCATTTCTCAAGGCCCCAAGGGAATGAAGGCCTCTACTGCTAAGAATCCACTACCTTCCGAAAGAGAGTCTAGATCCTTAGAAAGGTGGAGAAAAAAGGTATATACCTCGGCCACCCTAGCCATGAGGGCCTTAAATTGTCAGTTCCATATGCTTAAATATCAGCAGTTTCTGTTATCACAATTAAGAAATAAAATGTCTCAACCTGAACAACCAGATTTGAAGGAGTTGCAGGATATGATGCATAGTGTAGAACAAGTGGGTAAACACACCTTACAATGTGGCTATGATGCTTTAGAGGCCTCAAGTAGAGCTGCTGTTACAGGATCAGTCATTCATAGACATGCCTGGCTTAGGGAACAAATCTTGCCTGATCATGTTAAAGCTAAACTACTAGATGCTCCTTTACAAAAGGATGTACTATTTGGTACTAATGCTGAGGAGATGCTACGGAAAATGGAAGAAAAAGCTAAATCTATGCAAACTGTCAAAGCTTTTCTACAGGTTCAACCACCACGTTTTAGCAGAAATTGTCCTTCTAAAAACTGGTCTTTTCCAGCCACGGGCAAGCCCCAAAGAGGTAGATACAGGCGCACAAGGGGCAGAGGACAATCTCAAGTATCATATAGAGGCAGACAATGGCAAACTCCAGCACCAAGAGGTGGCGAAGACAGTGCACAACAATACAGGAAACAAACCCAATGACTTCCTCCTTTTCATGCCAAGCAAGTCTCAGCTGGCAGCACCCTTGGGAGGAAAGCTGGCATTATTTACACAACAGACAAATGGATCCTGGACATTATAAACAGAGGCTACAGATTTCATTTTCACACTCTTCCAAAAATGAGAGACATGCCAAACCTGCCACACAATCAAAGGGCAGAGGCACAAATACAAATTTCAAAGCTCATGGACATGAAAGCTATTCAAGAGGTACCTACTCACGAACAAGGTCATGGTTTTTATTCCAGACTATTTCTGGTACCAAGGAAAGGAACCGACTGGAGACCCATTTTGGACTTATCCATCCTAAACACATTTCTACTGCATCAAAATTCAAGATGCTCACATTACAGCAACTTCTTCCCATGCTGGGCAAGGAGTTTTGGCTGGTAACATTGGACCTCAAGGAGGCATACCTGCATGTCCCAATCAGACAAAGCTGCAGAAGATACCTCAGATTTCTTGCAGGTTCAATCCACTATCAATTCTCTGCATTGCCCTTTGGCTTATCTACTGCCCAGAGTATTCACGAAATGCCTGGCATCAGTAATTGCCTACTGCAGACTTCAAGGGATACAAATTTACCCTTATTTGGACGACTGCCTGATCCAAGCGGACAGCAAGCACATACTTCTGGAACATCTGGCTTATGTAACACGGTTATTGAATTCTCTGGGATACACAGTCAACAAAGAGAAATCCAGGCTAACACCATCTCAGAAAATAACCTTCCTGGGTGCCAACTTGGACACAAACACCCAGATAGCCTATCTCACGCCAGAAAAACAGGGGCAACTAACTCAGTACTTCAAAATGCTAGCAAATTGTACCAGGCTCACTGCAAGGAAAATCCTGCAGGCTCTGGGCTTCATGGCATCTTGCATTCTTTTAATCCCATGTGCAAAGTTGCACATGAGGAAACTTCAATGGTACCTAAAAAACCTATGGTCTCAACACAGCCACAATTTGGAAACAATCATACCAATAATCCCATGATGTTCTTCATCTCACATTGCTGCAGTCATAACCTGTGGGTAGTCCGCTGTCCTCGGTCGGCCCGAATACCAAAGTGTTAGGCTGGCGTCGGTCATGGTCGCTCAGATCTGACGTCAGTATGTCGTGGTACTAAAGCGCATGATCGACGCCATATCCTCAGTCTTTCTTGCCGCATGGTCCGAAGCAGAAGCAGCGTTTTGCAAGTGCCGTTCGGCATCCTGAAATTTTCGTATTCTGAGTTTCAGACCGAAGACCAAGTTGGGCTAAGTACCCGTGGAATATTTTTCTTTTCTTGCCTCAGTTAAATCCGGATGTCAGAAAAAGTGAATAATTGTATTTCTTGTGGGAAACGGATACCTCATAGGGATTACCACTCTCTTTGTATTCCTTGCTTGGGGCCTGAGCACGACGTAGTCGGGTGTCGCTTTTGTGCTAGATTTAATAAGCGCACCATTAAATGCAGGTTAGATTGTGCTAGGCTTGTCTTCGGTAAGCGGTATAATTACAATATGCCGTCGGATCCTCCGACGCTACCGCTAAGAAGCGTAAGGAAAAATCGTTAAAGTCCAAGCAGGATGAGTCGTCCGTTACGGACGCCGGTTCTTTAGAAACTACGGTGGAATCTGTGGATCCAGCCGAGGTTTCAGCTGAGTCTCACTGGGAGCCTTTAGTTTTGCAGGATGTGGCCTCTCAGGAGTCGGGTCAGCCTGAGGGGCCTCTCAGGTCTCTGTAGTCCCTTCTTTGCATAAGGTGGTTAGGCCTTCTACTTCTGTCTCTAAGGTACCTTCCAAGGTCAGGCCTGGTTTGTCTTCCTCTGGCGTCAGCCCTAGTTCTGCAGGTTCTGTACCTAAAAAGCATATGCTGAAAATGGCAGAAGATTTAATTACCTTAATCAGGGGTTCTTTGCCCCCTCCAGATAAGAGGCCTAGGGTGGAGCCAGAGGTGGAAGGATTGGAGCATTCCTCAGATTACTCTGAGTCGTCGGCTGAAGACATTCAGGATTTTCCTCCTTATTCTGATTCAGATGCAGAGGATTCTAGTCCTTCTGCTCCCCCCCCCCAGAGGATTTTTCTTTTTCTGAAACCCTGCATTCCATGAGAGAGCATTTTAAGTGGGAAGGTCAGGATTTCTCAGATTCTAGAAAGAGACTTAGGGAATTTTTGTTTTTACCACAGCATAGGCCCTTGGCTATAACCCCCTGTTTTGGATGTTGTTCAGGATGTTTTCTCTGAAGCTTCCCTTAATCCTGATTCTTTGCCTCCTGCCCCGGTCAAGCCAGACAGGTATTACAGAGTGCCTGAGGCTCATAAATATTTGTATAAGAGCCCGAGAGCTGACCCAGAAACTATTAGCCAGGGACCTAAGGGTGTCAGGGCTTCTGTTGTAAAGAATCCAGTTCCTATGGATAAAGATTCTAGAGCTTTGGATAGGTGGGGTAAAAAAGTGTATACCTCTTCCACTCTCGCAATGAGGGCTTTGAATTGCCAGTTTCATATGCTGAAGTACCAGAATTTTCTCCTAAGTCAGTTGAAATCTAAGGTAGATGCTTTGGCAGAGGGCATTGAGTGTAAGGAATTGCAGGATTTAGTTCATGCCTCTGATCAGGTGGGTAAGCATTCTTTGCAGTGTGGTTTTGATGCTCTTCAGGTCTCTTCCAGGGTGGCTGCCACTGGATCAGTTATTCGTAGGCACGCCTGGCTTAAGGATCAGAACTTGTCAGAGCATGTTAAAGCTCGAATTTTGGATGCTCCCCTTCAGTCTGAAGTTCTGTTTGGTTCTCCTCTGGAGTCAGTTTTGAAGAAAATGGAAGACAAAGCTAAGTCTATGCAAACAGTTAAGGATTTTTTTACAGGTGCAGCCCCCTAAGTTTAGCAGAAATTGGCCTACTAAGGGATGGGCTTATCCTTCTTCTGATTTACAGTCTAGGGGCAGATCTAGACGTGGCAGGGGCAGAGCTCATGTTCAAGGTTCTTTCAGGCCTAGGACGTGGAGTTCCCCTGCACAATCTTCAGGTGAGGGCAGGGGCCAGCCTTTTCGTAAACAGACCCAATGACCTGTATCTCCAGCTGCCAGATCCCTCCTGTCTGGCAGCTCCTCTGGGAGGAAAGTTGGCACTTTTCAGGCAAAATTGGCTTTTAGTCACTCAGGACAAATGGGTGTTGGACATTATAGATCGAGGCTACAAGTTTTATTTTCACACCTTGCCTCCTTTCAAAGGCATGCCAGACGTTCCTTCTCAGCAAAAGGTGGAGGCTCACAAACAGATTTCTTTACTTCTAAAAATGGGGGCTATCCAGGAGGTCCCTCCGTCAGAAGTAGACCTAGGATTTTATTCTCGCCTGTTTCTTGTACCAAAGAAAGGAAACACTTGGAGGCCAATTCTGGATTTGTCTATTCTCAACACATACCTGGACATTCCAAAATTCAAGATGTTAACTTTGCAACAACTTCTGCCTCTATTAGGCAAAGATCACTGGATGGTTACTCTGGATCTCAGAGGCTTATCTTCACATTCCTATCAGGCCCAGCTGCAGGAGGTTCCCATGCTGGCTGGGACTTTACATTATCAGTTCTCTGCATTGCCCTTTGGTTTATCTACTGCGCCCAGGGTGTTCACAAAGGTCCTGGCACCGGTGATAGCCTTCTTAAGGTTAAGGGGAATACAAATTTATCCTTATTTGGACGATTGCCTGATTCTGGCTCAAGACAAAGTCAAGTTACTTCACCATCTACAGTATGTTATGGCAGTGTTAAGGTGCCTAGGGTATTCTGTGAACGAAACAAAGTCCAGTCTAGTACTCTCTCAGGACATGTGCTTTCTGGGTGTGAGACTGAATACAGCCTCTCAGATGGCATTTTTGACCCCGGACAAACAAAGAAATCTTACCCTTTACTTCCAACAATTGTCTCTACGGTCCAGGCTGACTGCAAGGACAGTCCTTCAAGCCTTGGGGTTCATGGCATCTTGTATTCTGGTGCTTCCCAATGCCAAACTGCATATGAGGAAGCTACAATGGTATCTCAAAAGCGTATGGACTCAACACTGCCACGATTTGGACACTGTCCTTCAGATGATACCTTGCATCCAAAGGGAATTTTTGTGGTGGGCTCAGGAATGTCACCTAAACAAGGGACTCTCTGTGACCTGACCAGAGGCGAGTCAGATCTTAACGACAGATGCCTCAGACATGGCTTGGGGAGCACACTTCAATGGAAAATGGGTTCAAGACACGTGGCCTGCCAGACTACAACATTTGCATATCAACATGAAGGAGATGTTAGCAGTCCAATTTGCATTGATGGCTTTCAAGGATCTACTTCACCCAGGACAAGTGTTGATTCAGACAGACAACACAACAGTCGTGGTACATCAACAAGCAGGGGGCTACCCATTCGTACCATCTTTGCAGACAAGCTATGATTTTGTGGGAGACTGCTCTCAGTTTGCACCTCACTCTTCAAGCAAGGTTTCTGCCAGGAGCACAGAACTCCTTAGCAGATGTTTTGAGCAGAATGATGGTGGATCCCCACTAGTGGAAATTGGATCCTCATGTTTTTCAACAGTTGACGGTGGCTTGGGGGACTCCAGACATAGATCTGTTCGCTTCTCCACTGAATTACCAACTGCCAAAGTTTTGCTCAAAGCTGTTTCACCCAAAAGCTTGGAAAGTGGATGCTCTATCATTCAGTTGGAACAACCTTCACGTTTATGCCTTTCCTCCTCTGCCTCTCCTTCCCAAGGTGCTCCTAAAGGTCAGGCAGGACAAGCCTTGCATGATTCTGATAGCTCCAGATTGGCCACAGCAGCACTGGTACCCTCTGCTGAGGACTTTAGTATGGGAGCCTCCTTGGCCTTTGCAATTAATTCCACACCTTTTGTCCCAGGCAAGCAATCATTTCTGCAATGTCAGGATTCAGTCCCTGCATCTGACAGCCTGGCGTATTCTGTTTTAGACCCTGGGGGGTCGCAGCTTCCTCAACAAGTTTTGAATGTCATTTTGGAGGCCAGACGGCCTAGTACAAGGAAAGTTTATGCTGATAAATGGAGGAGATTTTTTCTTTGGAGCAAAACAAAGAGCTTTGATGTTTCAGTGCCTAATTTGAGTGTTTCACTTCAGTATCTTACAGAATTATTAGACAAGGGTTTGTCTTTCTCCTCTGTAAAAGTTCATGCTGCAGCCATTTCTGCTCACTATGACTGTGACCCACCATTATTCTCTCACCCTTTGTTCAAGCAATTTCTTAGAGGGGCAAAGAACATAAGACCCCCACGTAGAGCTCCTACTCCTTCCTGGGATCTCAATTTTGATTTGGAAAAGCTCACTTTACCTCCTTTTGAACCTGCAGCTACTTCAGAGTTGAAGTTTTTGTCTTGGAAGACTGCTTTTTTGTTGGCCATTACGTCTGCTAGAAGGGTATCTGAATTACAGGCTCTAATGGCAGTTGAACCCTTCCTGATATTTCATAAGGATAGGGTCTCAATACGTACTAATCCTACTTTTATGCCTAAAGTTGTTTCTAATGTGGCCTTAAACCAATCTATTAATCTGCCTACATTTTATGCTGATCCCCAAAATAAGGGGGAAAAAATTTTGCATTCTTTGGACATTCGCAGGCAGTTACGTTATTATTTGAGCAGAACTAAAGGGTTCAGACAGTCCCAACAGTTATTCATTTCTTTTGCCTTGGGATCTCAAGGAAAACCTGTTTCAAAACAAACTATTTCTAAGTGGATTGGCCATTGCATTGCTTTTTGTTATTCTCATCATGGTAAGGAGGTTCCGCTGGAATCAGACCTCATTCCACTAGGGCTACTGCCACTTCTACTGCTTTTAAGGAGTAGCTACTAAGGATATTTTGGAGGCAGCTACCTGGAGTTCAGTGCACACTTTTTCTAAACATTACCATCTTCCTCTTTATTCCAAATCTAGGGCTGGGTTTGCCACTGCAGTTTTACAGGGCATGTTAGCAGCTCCTAATGCTATCTGATTTTACCAACCTCCCTTTACCTTTGCTTTGGGATTCTACCCACAGGTTATGACTGCAGCAATGTGAGATGAAGAACATAGTACAGTTTTGTACCTACCATAAATGTAGATGTTCGAAGATCCACATTGCTGCAGTCCAATTTACCCTCCCTCCTTCCCCTCTGTAGTTTGGGGTGGCTGTGTGGTTTGTGGTGTATCTATTGTTGCTATTTTGGTGATTGGGTATTTTTCTGTTTTTGGCTATGGCCTTTCTTCTTAAGGCCTTCTGACATCTGGGGCAAGAAAGACTGAGGATATGGCGTCGGTCATGCGCTTTAGTACCACGGCGTACTGACGTCAGATCTGAGCGACCATGACCGACGCCAGCCTAACACTTTGGTATTCGGGCCGACCGAGGACAGCGGACTACCCACAGGTTATGACTGCAGCAATGTGGATCTTCGAACATCTACATTTATGGTAGGTACAAAACTGTACTTTTGCAAAAGGAATTTCTATGGTGGGCCCAAGCATGTCAAACAAACACAGGTCTTCCATTCTGCAAGCCTCAAGCAAATCAAGTCATCACAACAGACGCCTCAGACTACGCCTGGGGGGCGCACATGACAGGCAGGTGCATTCAGGGCAAATGGTCCCAAAAGGAAAAGCACCTTCACATCAATCAAAAAGAAATGCTAGCAGTGATAAATGCAATTACAGCTTTCAAGGACCTCCTGCATCCAGGGCAATTATTGATAAGAACAGACAACACCACAGTAATGTGGTACATAAACAAACAAGGAGGAACACATTCATACCCCCTGTGCAGACTAGCCATGTCACTTTGGAACTTGGCTCTGGAATGGCAAATCGAACTTCAAGCACAGTACTTGCCAGGTTTGGAAAACACGCTGGCAGACAATCTAAGCAGAAATATGACAGACCCACATGAATGGAAGTTGCATCCTCAAGTTTTTACAAAGATAATCCAAGCGTGGGGAAGGCCAGACATAGATCTCTTCGCCTCCCACAGGAATCATCAATTGGAAAAGTTCTGTTCAAGGACCTTTCATCCAAAGGCCTGGAGAGTGGACGCCCTTTATTTCAGTTGGGCAGCATGGACAGTTTACGCTTTCCCACCTTTGCCTCTTCTGCCCAAGGTGCTCTTGAAAGCAAGAGCAGACAGACCGAAGATGATACTGATTGCTCCAGACTGGCCAAGACAACACTGGTACCCACTCCTGAGGAGCCTAACGCATACTCCTCCCTGGTCCCTACCTCTAATGCCTCTTCTACTGACTCAGCACAGCTACAAAACTCTTCACAGTCAGCTGAAAACACTCAATCTCGCTGCATGGAAAATTCCTTAACATCACAACAGACCCTACTCTCCAAAGAGGTGCAGGATGTCATTTTGGAGGCCAGAAGGCCATCTACTAGAAAGGCTTACTCCGCAAAATGGAAACTGTTTTGCTCTTGGAATGAGAAAAAAGGCCAGGATCCTAGAAAACTGAATTTGCCTCAGATATTACAGTATCTAGCTGAGCTGTTAAACGGTGGACTTTCATTTTCATCCATAAAAATTCATGCCTCAGCCATTTCTGCAGAATTCAACACTGATCCACCCTTATTCTCTCACCCACTCTTAAGACAGTTCCTCAGAGGGACTAAGAATATAAGACCTCCAAGGAAACGACCAATACCAGCATGGGATCTTAATTACATTCTAGAAAAATTAACATTGCCTCCCTTTGAACCAGCTGCCTCAACAGATTTGCAATATTTGTCCTGGAAACCAGCTTTCCTTCTGGCCATTACCTCAGCTCGTAGGGTTTCGGAACTACAAGCCCTCATGGCTGTGCAGCCCTTTCTCATCTTCCATCAGGCCAGGGTTTCCCTTCGAACCAACCCGTCATTTATGCCTAAAGTGGTATCCAGGGTAGCTTTAAATCAAGCCATACACTTACCTACCTTTTACCCCAATCCTCAAAACAAAGGGGAAAGGCTGCTACACTCCTTAGACATCCATAGACAGCTACGTTATTATTTGGACAGAACAAAGCCTTTCAGGAAATCAGAACAACTTTTTGTGTCCTATGCTGTAGGAGCTCAAGGGAAGCCTGTTACCAAACAGACATTTTCAAAATGGATAGGCCACTGCATACGGTTTTGTTACTCCTTTCATGGAAAATCTGTCCCTACAGGCATCGGATCCCACTCCACCAGGGCCACAGCTACCTCTACAGCCTTCCTCAGAGGAGTTCCTACCAAAGATATTTTGGAGGCAGCCACTTGGAGTTTTGTGCATACCTTCACCAAACACTACCACCTGCTTTTATACTCCAAAACTAGAGCAGGCTTTGCCACTGCTGTGTTGCAGGGCATTCTGGCTCATCCGAGTTCCACCTAGTGCCTACCACCCTGTGCGTAGCTTTGGGATTCTACCCATCTGTGATTACTGCAGCTGTATGCACGATGAACATAGTACAGTTTTGTACCTACCATAAATGTAGATGTTCGAGTGCTAATACAGCTGCAGTACAGGTTTCCCTCCCTCCTTCCCCTCTTGGTAAAGGCCTAGGGGCTAACCCCTCCTCATATAACCTGATTGGGTTATCCATCTATGGTATAACTGCTTGCAACTTCTGATTTTTGTTTATATTGCATTGCATGAATATATATATAATTTATGTATTGCCTTCCTTCTGGGGGCACCTGACATCTGGGGCAAGAAAGACTGAAGAAAATGGCGTCGGCTGTGTCTTATATACCCCTGTCGCACTGACGTCAGGAAAGAAAGCGACAACAACCGACGCCGGACCTAGACTTTGGAATTGCCGACGAGGACCGCCTGACGGCAGAAAACCCATCTGTGATTACTGCAGCTGTATTAGCACTCGAACATCTACATTTATGGTAGGTACAAAACTGTACTTTTCCCTCCCTCCAGCCCCCTGTCTCTCCCCCCCCCCATCTATTACTCACCCCTTTCAGGGGTATTGGTATTTACTTTTTACTGGTGGTGTTTTCTCCACCATAACTTAGCTCCCTATTTGGGGTTCTTCTGACATTTGGGGCAAGAAAAACTGATGTAATGGCATCTGCTGCCTGTTTTTATACCCCTGACAACCTGACATCAGCCCTGGAGTGACAGCAACCAATGCAGAAATACTAAGTCTCTGGTATTTGGGCCAACTGAGGGCTACCTGCAGGCAGATAACTCAAGTGTGATCACTGCAGCAGTGAATATACTCGAACTTCTACATCTATGTTAAGTGTGCACAACTGTTCTTTCTTTAAATGTTGTAGTTAATAGCATTGTTGAGACTGTTTGACATGGCAAGTTTCTCCATGTTTGATACTGCATGCCATTGTTGTATTCCTTTTGGACTGCCAGGAAGGAAGCAAAATCACAACAAATGTCCCCTTAGAGTGCCACCATGAGGTAGGTTTCTGTGTGTAGCATCGCTGAAAATAATTTAAAGTATTCATCCTCCCCCTGTGGTTGAATTTTTTGAACTAGTTTTGCAGAATGAATGATAAGTAGTCCTATCGCACCTTCATTCTTTACATATGGGATTGGAGCCGGTCCTCTGCTCCGACTCTGCCTATTTACAAGCTGGAAGACTTCTAGTTGGCTCGTGGCTAGTTAGGTATCCCATGCATCACCAGTACAATCCGCAGATCTTGTTTGCCGCATCGACAAGTTCGGTTGTGCTTCTCTTTGGCTCTGGCTAAGTGTTTGCATATTTTCAACTTTTCTACTTTTTCAAAGTTTTCTTCACCGTTTAGAGTAAATATTTGGTTCTGTATAGTTAAATCGTTACTGTTTGTAGTATTCAATTAGCATAGTGTAACATTGTTATCTTATATTTGTGCCATTTGGTGCAATTTTTGGCCTTTGACCGTTATTTCTTCTTGGTATCCCTTGTACCAGGCTTACTATTTGGGTTAAAGTAGGCGCTTTTTGCGCACTAGTATTGTGTGTGTTTAAATAGAATTTGGCGGTTTCCACTTGCTATTTAGAGTTATTAGTTTGCTGTTAGCATTGTTTTGCTAATATTGACAGAACATCGTTCAGTTTGTTTTTGCTGTTGACTTGTACTATTATTGTTCCCCACTGTTCTGTTGAGTGTGCTATTGTCCCTTATAACTGTTGGGTCTGTTTAAGTTAGAGGACCCCATTCCCTCTTGCCCAGGCTAGGCCCATTTAAGTTAGAGGACCTAGCCCTCCTTCTTTTTCTTCTCTGTGTGCGTGTGTTCTATTGATTTGAGAAACGTCTAAAGAGAGTAAGGAGCATAAGCCATCCGGCTTCAAGAAATGTGTTAAGTACTCCCAAAAGATGTCCTTAACGGATGGTAATGGTAATTGCGTTTACTGTTTAGGGGCCATCCATTTGCAGGAGACCTGTTGATTCTGTCATGCCTTTAGTCCCAAGATGTTGCAGGAAAGGAAGAATAAGTAAATTCTAAAAGGTCTTCTTAAACCTTCCTTCGAGGAAGACTTGTCTAGTTCCTTATCCTCCAAATCTGCTAAAGGGTAGTCTAAATCTGCCAAGAGGCCCTCCCCGGCACTGGCTGGTGTCTTGGAGCCACCTCTTAAAGTTGCGAAAACTGTCTCATCGGCTCCACAGACCTTAGAGCCGACCTGAGAGTGGCATTGTTGTTGCAGGGTCGGTTCCAAGTTTTCCGGAGCCAACCGCTGCGACTCTTGAGACTACTTCTTGGAGCTGGTCTATGGACTCTCTACCCGTATCCTTGTTAGTGAAGTCTCCTGTACCTTCTAGATCTCGATCTCCTACCATGTCATCCAGCTCTTCCAGGAGTTTATCGGAAGATGATGTGGAGAGGGTAGTTCGGAAACTTTTGAAGTAGTCTGCTTTGCCTAAATTGTTGTTGGCTCCAACCCAGTCAGCTCTGAAGCCACTCGAGCCCGTTCAACCCTATGTGTTCATTCCTCCTCAGAGCCATGCTGGTTTTTTGAAGCCGAAGTGCTTGGTACCACTGGTGGAACCCTCTGCTCCAGCTCCAGTTGTGGATGTTTTGGGGCCAGAGTTCTGCTCTGACACTTTCGGTGCCATCCGTAGTGTCCAGGGGTCGAAGCTCTCCGGTCAGCCCCGACAGGGATGCTTGGAACCGAACTTCTTCAGTTCCGAGTCTTCCTCTCGGCGCATCGGCTAGGGTGAGTTCGGACCCTGCATCTATCTCGGAGCCGATGGCTCTGGCGCCGACTGTATCCTTGGTCTCTTCAGAGCCAGAGAGGTCTGCTTTCGAGATGATGAGGAATATGCTGTCCCGATCATCAGCATCTACCGGGGGTACCGGCACCCTACCCCCATAGCACCTACTTCTGTCTCGGCTCCTACTCCCTCCAGCAGCAGCAGAGACCCCCAAACTCAGGAGCCACCGGCCGGTGGCACCCATTCTTCCGAGACCTCCCCGGAATGTCCTTCCGAGGAGCCCCCATGGAAGAAGACTTGTAAGAGGAAGCATGTCGACTCCCAGGATGAGTCTTTGGCATTTGAATTTGACACTGACCTGACCTCGAGGAGTCTGAAGGGTCCCCCAAGTCATCCTCTGATGATGTCTCCTTCGTAGACATCCTGGAGATCCTTAAACAGAGGTGCAACTGGCCCACTCTCACTCCTTCTGATGAGGAGTCTGTGTACCTGAAGGCTTTCGGGTCTTAACCTTCTGCCTCTTGGGTGTCTCCACCTTTCGACGAACTGACTGATTTAGTTAGTCGAAAGGTGTGGGATACTCCTGATGCCATGGAGCCAGTTCCCAGGAGACCAAACAAGTTCCTTTCTTCCCCTCCAGGAAAAGACTTTTTATCTAAAGGTGTGCCTGTAGATGCCATGGTGGCGGCCAGTGAGGAGGAGTTAGCTGAGACTACTACTTCTGTTCATCCGCTGAATAAGGAGTCTCAAACGATGGGCAGATACGGGAAGTGCATCTTTTCTTCAGCGGCATTTACCCTTAGATCGCTGAATTACCTTACTCACTTTACTATTATATGTAATAAATAATAAGTAATAAATAATAATGTAATAAGTATGAAATACTTATGTATTTCGTATGCAGCTGATGGTGCGAGCAGGGCAGCGGGTTCAGGAATTTCCTTGAGGCGTCATTCATGGATGCTTTTGTGTAACTTTGCGGAACCATTTGTCTACCTTTACAAATGCCCCATTCGACGGTTCCTCATTGTTTGGATCCAAGGTAAAGGACTCTCTCACCAGGTGCGAGCAAGAAGGAAAAACACACACTGCCGTGGGAGTACGTTTTACTGTTCCCTCTAGACCATACCCTAAGGGTCAGAGGGGCAGTAAAATGCGGTTCAAGAAGTCCCAGAGGTTTTTTCCAGGAAGCACAGAGTAACTCTTCCTTCAGAGGCAGAGGAGGAGGGAAATGGTAGACTTCGCCCTAGAGGCAGGAGCGGTCTGCAAAACCAGGGAGGTTGTGATTCCTTTCAGGGCTGGCCTTACGAGCGCTCCTGATGTGGGGCCCAACTGTGCTTCACTGGGGCCTGTCGGGGGTCGCATTTCTTTGTATCCAGAAGCCTAGCTAAGTATCATCCAAGACAAGTGGGTACAAAGAATTATTACCAGAGGTTATGTAATACCCTTTTCTCTTACACCCTTTGTTCCCGGGAGGATCCCAGATGTTCTACCCAATCACAGGGATCAGGCAACTGTGGAGGTCAAAAAGTTGCTGTTAAAAAGAGTCATCCAAACCGTCCCAGCAAACCAAATAGGATTCAGAACATACCAGAGATTCTTTTTAGTGCCAAAACTTTCAGGGGACTGGAGGCCCATTCTGGACCTCAGCAGATTGAACGAATCAGTAAGGAAGGACAAGTTCTGGATGGTAACATTTCAGTCTATACTCCCGTTGTTAGGGAAAGATAATTGGATGTGCTCAATAAATCTCCAGGATGCTTATCACATAAAAATGGACAGGGTGTCAAGGAGTCGTCTATGCTTCCTGCTGGGAGCCAGTCACTTCCAGTTCTGTGCTCTGCCCTTTGGTCTCACCACAGCACCCAGGGTGTTCAGCAAATGTATGGCAGTAGTGACAGCTCACCTGAGACATTCAGGATTCCAGGTGTTTCTGTATTTGGACGACTGGCTCCTGACCACCCCCACAAGGTATCTACTCCTTCAGAGCAGGGACAATACTATTCAGCTTTGTGCCCAACTGGGAATCTCTATAAATTGGGAAAAATCTGCCTTATTGCCCTCTCAATCTGTGAATTTTATAGGTGCAGAAATAGACACAGTAATCATGGTGGTTTGTCTCCCTGCCGAAAGGGCACATAACCTGGTGTTTCAAATATGCTTTCTTCTTCCGTTGCGAAGGGTCAAAGCCAAGATTGTTCTACCGCTCCTTGGGACCATGGCTTCCACCATACTATTAGTGCCACTAGACAGGTTACACATGAGAATTCTTCAGTGGCTCCTGTCCTCCCAATGGTCCTTTCAGCACCTTCTATTATCCCATCACATTCTACTCTCAGAATTTTCCAAGAAGGACCTTCTTTGGTGGACATTACCCAATCAACTGACCACGGGCTCTTCAGTTGTTCCTCGCCAACTCGTTGCCACTCTGACCATGGATGCCACGGGGGGGGGGCATTATCTAGGCAGAACTGTCCAAGGCACATGGCAAGAACATGAGTCCCACCTGCTTATCAGCATTCTAGAGATGAGAGCGGTGCTTCTGGCGTTGCAAGCCCTTCACAACCTTCTTTCTCTGGGGACTATTGCAATACAGTCAGACAACATGTCGGTAGTATGGTATATCAACAAACAGGGCTGAACCAGATCTTACCCACTCTGTCGGGAGGCCATGCGAGTTTTGGAATGGGCGATATCTTCCCAGTGCTTTCTGGTGGCAACGCACATTCCAGGGACGACAAATAAGATAGCCGACAACCTCATCCGGGTCATTCTGATGCCTCACGAGTGGTTTCTGAAACAGGAAACAGCGGAACAGATCTTCCGCAGGTGAGGACAGCTTTGCTGCGACCTCTTTGCCAGTCCAATAAATGCCAAATGCAGCAGCTACTTTTCCCTCATCCCCCCTCTGGGAGAGTTACCCAGAGACGCACTTGTTCACAATTGCCTCCTGGGTCTCCTGTATGCTTTTCCTCCCTTTCCTCTCATTCCCAAGGTGATTCAGAAAGCGAAACAGCTGGGGAAGCAAGTTGATCCTCATTGCTCCTTCCTGGCCTCGTCAGGTTTGGTTCCCCTTCCTCGAGCCTCTTCTCCTGGACGATCCTTGGATTCTGGACCCAGTTTCAGACCTGTTGACTTTCATGTCAGGTTCGCTTCACACCTTGTTACACACCCTCAATTTGACAGCGTGGCTGCTCCAGTTCCGTCCCTAGTCAGGCTTCATGACTTCTCACCTTCCGTGACTCATATCCTTATGTCTTCTCATAAACCTTCAACTAGGAAACTTTATTCCAGTAAATGGAAGAGATTCTCTCTTTGGGCGGAGAAAATGGATGTTGAGCCCCTTTCACTGCCTCCATTCCCGTGGTTTTGGAATTTCTCTCTGAACTATTTCACCAAGGATCTGCGGCTGCCACTATCCGAGCCCAATTGGCAGTGATTTCAAATTTCCACATGTGGCTTCCCGATTCAAACTTGATGTCTCATAAACTGTGCAAAACCTTCCTCAAAGGTGCCACTTTGCTTAGACCTCCGGTTCAGGAGCCTGTGGCCTCATGGGATTTTAAACTTTATCAAAATTGACATGTCCGCCCTTTGAGCCTTCTCATTCATGCTCTTTGAAGTTCTTGTCTTGGAAGACATTGTTTTTGGTGGCTGTCACGTCTTCCAGACGGGTGTCAGAATTGCAAGCCTTGTCTGTTAAAACCGCCTTATCTGATTTTTCATAAAGACAGGGTGTCCCTTCGTACTAGCCCTTTCTTTTTCCCCAAGGTCTATTCCCAGGCTACGTTGAATCAGTCCATAGAGCTTCCGGTTTTCTTTCCAAGTCACTCCAATGCAGCTAAGTACAGGTTTCACTAACTGGATGTCCATAGACAATTAAGTTTTTATTTGCACCGGACTAAAGACATTAGAAAATCGGATCAGTTGTTCATTTCCTTTTCCGAATCCAGGTTGGGTTTACCAGTTTCCAAAGTGACTATCTAACTGGATTTCTAGCTGTATAGCTTATGTTTACAGTTCTGAGGACAAACCTTTACCCTTTAAAATCAAGGCTTATTCTACCAGATCTCAATCTACCTCTGCAGCCTTTCGAGCCAGGGTTCCACTTGACAATATTTGTGCAGCCGCTACATGGTCTACCCCTCACATTTTTATTACTCATTTCAATTTGGATTTAATCTCCAGGGGTAGAGCTTCCTTTGGTTCCACGGTACTCAGGAGTATTTTTCCTTGAGCCACCCAAGGATAAGGTGCTAGGGACGCTGTCCCATATGTAAAGAATGAAGGTGAGATAGGACTAAACAAAGAAGTTATGTTCTTACCATAATGTTCCATGTTATAGTCCATCTCACCCTTCATTCTTTCGAACCCACCCTCCTGCCCCCATCCTGGAAGTACCTGGAGACAGTAAAATACTAATTTCATTATTTCTGGAGACCTTTTAGTGTTGGCTTTTCTGTGGGCTGTTTATTTTTTTCTAGTCAGCAGCAAACAAGATCTGGGGATTGTACTGGTGCACCATGGGATACATACCTAGCCACGAGCCAGCCAGAAGTCTTCCAGCTTGTGTATAGGCCGAGTCAGAGCTGAGTATTGGCTCCGATCCCATATGTAAAGAATTAAGGGTGGGTTGGACTACTAACATGGAACGTCATGGTAAGTACATAAATTTCTTTTTCTGAACAGTCGTGTTTCTTTCATGAGTAGTTTGTTACAGGGATGTGTTCTGTGTTGGATACCAGACAGGAAGTGTCAAAGATGACATCTGTTTTGCTTTGGCAGGCAGACCAGATAATTTGTCCTGTTTTCAGAATAAATAAATCCATCACAATTGGTTTACAGACATGTACTGTGACACTGCCATCAGTGGTACCATCACCGTAGAGAAAAGGTTAGCTGTGGTATTAGTAAAAAGGTTGATCAAAAAAGTTGAGTTTTTTAGATACATGGAATGTGTGTTTTGTCACCACCTTTATTAAATGTATCACTTAATAAATGGCACATGCATTATTAGAAAATAAAATAAACCAGAGTTATGTTTTTCCCCATATATTATACATTGCATTTTATTTTATTTTTTTATAATTGCCATTCATTTTCGTTATAATTATCATTCACTTTAATATTCTGTAAGTTGAGCACTTTACTGTGTCAGTAGCATAGCAGGTAACGTACTCATCTTTGGCGCAGAAGGCTGAGAGCTGTATTCCCACACCAGCTAGATCAACTGCTGACACTGCAGTGCAGCATAATGGGAGGAGTGGGACAGTTCTACATGTGCCATCCCCTGAAAATAGGCTACTAGCCTTGTAGGACTCATCTGGTCAACAAAGGATAAATAAATATTGCACACTTGCTGCCTTTCTTTAAACCTTGCATATCGTGCTCCTGAATATTTTGTATGTGTTGTTGCCACGTGCATTTCTAACAATCCCTCTTCCAGTTCTTTTATCTAACAGTGTTCAGTACTTCAGTTACAGTTTAGTTGGTTTATATTTTGATTTCCATTTTCTGGTAATTGTTTTTTGGCAGCCAGTAGCATTAGACTTGATAAGCCTTTACTGTTTGTATGCATTTGTGATCCTGTCTCCCAGTTCAAAAGAATCATTTCCTTAATGCTCCCCAATATTTCTGACAGGGTACTCTGTATAAAAGTTTAAAAATTTGCCATCTTATTATACTTACAAAAACATGTTCCTAGATAACACACTTTCTCATCACACCTCTAGCATTTGCTACCTACTGTAGGAAAAATTCTTTGAAGTCTGCTTGAGGTATAACAATACCTATGCACTGCATCACTTCCAAGCAAAAAATACTAAACTTCCTGGACATTGTTGTATACTTGGGAGTCATACACATGTCATTCTGCTCTTCCTTTGTAATTTGTTTTTCCAGTCTCTGTCCCTTTGATTGCTATAGTTATAATGGCATATTTTGTATGATGTACTAGCTTCTGTTTTCTAGGTGTGATTAAAAACTGTCAGAGTTGGTATTTCACTTAATTCCGTATCCCTTTCTCTTTTCCTATAGTCTCAGTACCTGGTAGGGAAAGCAGTCTGTAACCTGCTGTTCAGTCTTCTGCTTGTTACCATCCCACTCCATTAACTTTCCTTCTAGTTATTTGCTCCCAGTGCCATAGTTTCTTTCCTAGTTTTCTCTGGTGAATTCCATCCCCTCTTGCCTGTTTTCTGTACCCCTGTTTGCAGTCATCCCTATTGGCAAAATCTCCTTTCTCCATTCCCCTAGTGACTTGGTTCTTAGAGTACTGTCTGGAACTGTATAACATCCTGTATGCTTTAAGTTTTTCTCCTTAAGCGCCTGCATTCAAACTCTTACTATGTCCTTGTTTCTTGAAAACTCTCCCCTCCTGCTTCATCATCCCTTTCAGCTTTGATTTATAGCTATCTGTTTTGTGTTATGTATGTGCGCCTCAACTGCATAGCTCGAAAATATCTATACAAATCCAGTAATCCTAAATCACCTTGTCCTGTGGAGAACATCAACTTATCCCTCTTAACTCTCACCGTCTTCCTTTCTCAAATAAAATCATTCACGTCTTAATTATTGTCCACAACTTCTCTGATAAAAATATCCCTGACTTGTATGTAAAACTAAAGGGACTAGAAACATTTGCACTGGCTATATCTTAACTGTTTATGTCCATAGACAAGAGCTTACAGTGTCTCAGTTTTTATATCCTCTTATGTTGAACGTCTTCCCCCATATACATAGCTGCCATAACATTATCCTTTTTAATCCCTGCACCTATATACTAAATTATCATGCCCCCATAAATATGGGTGTTGCTGAACCAGTTCTTTGGTACATAATTTAGAACTATAGCCTTATTTTTGTACCCCGAGAAGGCTTGAAACTTTCTCAAAATTTTCCTTTATACCAAAATGTCCTTTTCTGAATTTATCAAGTACAAATTATCATTTGCAAATAAAGCCAATTTTTTTTTGACTACCATACCAATTATGCCCTTGAATTTCTGAGCCCCTTATTTCCTTTGCCACTGTCTCGTAAGTTTAAAGCAAATGTGAAAGAGGACACCCCTGCCAGATTCCTCTTTTCAAACACAGTTTATCAGAAGGTAACTCTCCCACTTCAATTTTTGCCTGCAGTCTTTCATATATCCTGTAATTTAACCTTGTATCAGGGAGTGCAAAACTTCCATTGCCGTACTCATAAAATTCCAGTTTATTCTTTTGAATGATTTTTCTGTATCAAGACCCACTAACAGCAGCAGTATTTTTATAAATTCTGCTTCCCTCTGAATCATCACTGCAATGTTAATATTGTCACATCCTTGCTTCCTCTCCACAAAACCACATTGATCCATGTTTATCAATTTTATTAATATCTTTGCTGTTCTTTTAGCTAATATAATTACTTTATACATGGTATAAAATTTAAATGGGTCAATATAAAACTTGGAATGATGGGTCTTTACAGTCTTTAGGTAATAACACCTGCCACAGCTGTCTTCCAAGATGTTGGTGTTTTTCCTCCTCTTAAAATACTGTTAAACAAAGTCTGCTAGGTTTTTATCACTTTCTTCCCTCCTAACTTCCAATCTTCCACAGGAATACCTTTTATTTCTGGTGTTTTTTTTCCTGAAGATTGATTATATATCACCATTTTTCTCATCTCATCCTGTCTCAACTATAAGTTGTTGAGCCTCATCTACCTGCAATCTTGGCATAAAGTCTTTGGTAAATATTTCCATTTGTGTTTTTTTCTTGAGTTACGTATTTTTCTGCTTTATATAAGTTTTCATAAAGTTTCCAAAATGTCTTTGGTATCTCTGCATGATGTCTGGTTATTTTTCTTGTTATAGTCTTCCTCAGTCTGTCAACAACTCTTTTCACTTTGTTGCCCAAGTCATTGTGTTACGTTTTTGTACTCTGGAGTTGCTATCAAAAATCAGATGTTTAACAGCATTCTTTGTAAAGTCATGCATCTTATCCAGATGCTCTTATTTTTTCTATACACTCTGCAATTGTACCTCTTGTGTGAGATTCATCTTATTCATCAATACTTTAATCTTTCTCAGCCCCTGTAAGTAGTCTGTTACTTAACCATATTGTTGTCTGTTTTATTTCTTCCCTATTTTTAAAACTCCGTTGTCATTTCTCCCACTCACTAGCTATAACATCTAAGGATATTTCCGTATTCCCTAATAACTCTTAAATAATTTCCACTACCCATTACTTAAATTCCTTTTTTTTTAACAGGTGGGGAAAGTGCCAGTGTCTCATTTTTATTTTATTATCCTGCATTTCTATATTGTTTTTTATCTGTGCATGATCTGAAAGTTATTGGATATGCATTGTAGTTTTCAATTAAATGAATATGTTCTGTGAATATTGTCTAGGCCAGTTATTGTACCTCGAGGAATAATATGTAAATTCTGTCAGGATTCCTACTACTACGATTTATGTTGTATTAAAAAATGCCTTCAAAATATGAGTCAGTGTAGAAGAAACATAACCGCACAGTGTTTTTAATACTGATGATAGTGATAGGGTAACAGTAAGGTTCTGGTTTGTGAGTAGGAAAGAACTTGTTTCTATTGTGAAGCAGGCTGTGTTGATAGACTATACAGTTTGTATGTGTCTATATATATATATATATATATATATATATATATATATATATATATATATATATATATATATATATATACACACACACACACACACACACATATATATATATATATATATATATATATATATATATATATATATATATATATATATATATAATGTATGATTTTTTATTCAGTTTAAGGAAATCCGTGTGGGGTGCTCTGTATCAGCACCTTGAAATATAATACTGTGACGGTGTTCTCACCACTTTCGGTAATCACGTCACAACTTTTTTGTCTGTCTTTGCAGTATGTATGTGAAAGCAGTGAATAGTGACTTGGGTGGCTGGAGACAGTGTATACTGTCTTGACGGCTACAAGGTAATATAGATTTCTGTGATCATCTTTCTTTTACTTTCATCACAGTGTAACGTCAGAAGGGTTCACACAAGATGGCAGTCTTTTTGGGGGGAGGTAGGCAGGCCGATTATGTATGAAAACAGGATAGTTATGAGACTTAACCATCCCGGCTAGCCTAAGGGCAATGTATTTCTTTATGAACAAGTTGAAATTCATTACTGATACCACACTGCCTTCCATTGTCTGTACAGTCGCACCTCAGAAGAATGCACAGAAAATCTTGTTTTGGGTAGGCAGACTGTATGTGAAAGCAAAGGGCAGTTAAATGTTTCATGCAAAGCTGTTACTGAGTTGGCTGGTGGGGATGTTTGTTACTTATCCAAGAGCAATTGGTTGAAATAAACTGTGACCATAGTGCTTTATATCACTTTCTTCAGAATCGGATATCAGAGGTGTACACAGAATATGGATTTTTTTTGTGGTAGGGCGTGAGGAGGCATGTATATGAAAACATGTCATTGTATGATCACTCAAATAAAAATGATACAGCATGTTGGGAGGCTTTTTGTGTCTAACAGCCTCCAGTTATACGTTACTATGGCCATTATGTGTTTTCCTTTTAATTGAGGTTTTAGAAGTATACAGAACAGGAGCATCTTTTTGGTTACAGAAGGTGTATGAAGGCAAAGGATAGTTGGAGCACATCTAATTAATTGATGTGGTTTGTTAGGAGGTTATAGCCAAAAACAATTTGGCTTTATAGTTATGTGATAACTTCACAGTCAGAAGTGGTGCACCCTTTCAGGAGGGGTGCATTTCATTTGAGCAGTATGCATGTGTTTTGTATTGAAGTATCTTATTAGAAGGTTCTGAATGTATTTTTGAAGTTCTACTTAAGTTTTATATATTGTGATTGTTTTACAGACATTTTAACTACCATTTAAGGACTCCAGTTAGTCCAAAAGGTCAGATATCTGTAAAACATGTTTTTTCCAGTAAAAGGCATTATGTCACCCATTTGTTCAGTCATTTTTGTTAGTAGACTAGTGCAGTAGGCTTTTCATTTTTGATATTTCAGTCTTAAGATGGGACTTTGTGAAGTTCAGATTTGTTTATAATTATTGGTTTCTCTTTGTAATTCAGTGTTACATTACCAAGTCTTGAACTTCTTGTCTGCAGAAGCCTGACTTCCACCCTGAGCTTTCACCTTCCCTCACCCGGTAGAATTCTCTCTCACACTAATTGCAAGGTATCTGTGTTACAAAGAGATGTTGCCCTGCTCCGTCTTCAAATCTTTCTTGCTACAGTTTAATGAGCATCTCAGACAAGTGATGCCATTGCATCTTCAGTCCATCAGGTTGGCACGATGATGGATTTTATAAAGTACCTCCTTGAGAAACCTTTTCAGTCTTATTTTAACAGCTTTTAATATTGTGGATGTCAGATGTTAAGTTTAACAACTTTGTCAGATAATGAAAAATTTGACAAAGGAGTTTTCTATAGTCAGTCTCTTCCCTGGGTCCAAAGCATGACATGTCCAGCTGACCCACAATGTGCTTGCTTTAACTCAGCACACCATAAGGTGAAGGGTGGAATCATTTGAAAAGTACCTTGCCCAAAAATTCTGTGTTTGGTCTAAGCCTGCAGTGGTTTACACTGATTTCTCTGACGTTCCCAAAAAAGGAAAGAGAAGCAGCCCACATGAGAATTTAATTTGGGAGGTCAGTCATTCGTGAAATTGTGGCAGTCTTCCTCTTAGAAAGCTTCTGCTTCAGGAGTATTTATTTATTTATTTATTTATTTATTTATTTTTTTAAGAAAAGGTAAGGCTTCTCCTTAGGGGAATTAAGATACCTTTGTGTCTCAGATGAAGGAGCTGGCCTGTGTGAACTAGTCATCCTCATCTTCTTAGTAGCAATCTGACAGGGAAGTCACCTTATGCTCAGCTTCACCACTTGAGGATCTATCCTTTTGATATATACCCTTCGTAGAATGGAGACTGTCCATTGAGAATACTCTATCACATACAGGCTGTTTCTGAATCTGCTGCTACTACCAAAGCCTTTGGCCATATCTCCAGTATTAAAAGCCCAGTTTGCTGCCTTTACCAATGCATCTTTGCAGTCTGATTTCCAGCTGCTTGCTTCTTTGGAGCCTGACCACTTCTACAGGGTCAATTGCTTACTCAAGCACATGTATAAAAATTCTTTAGCTGTTCCAGCAGTGGTCTTCATGGATTCCTTCAAGGGATCCAGTATGGCTGCAGCCAGAACTGTAGTTCCAGATGACTGGAAGGAGAGCAGATACCAAACTGGTTTAGAAAGAAGGCCTTGCACCTTAGTTGGCCTGGCCACTAGGGCCCCTAAATTTCAGTGTCACATGTTTAAAGTTCCAAGAGTCCCTTGATCGACTGCGACAAAAGGCAGAAGGGATCGAGGATAAGGACCTTAGAATGTTTATGCTTGATCTGTGTAGCTTTGGCAATGTTTGCCAGGTACTTTTATTAAATGTGGCTGTGATGCCGTGAATGCGTTTTACAAAGCACATGCTACAAGGTCAGTAGTTGAGGCATGCTTGGCTTAATGACTCGTCCTCTTCCAGAGCATGTAAAGGCAGAGTTCCTGGACGAGCCCCATGGATAAGGAGCTCCTCTTAGGACCCTATGCAAAAAAATGTCCATAAAAACTGGAAAAAAGGACACTATACAGTACGGCAATTATTTTTATTCTCCCCACTTAGTTATGTTAGAAATTACCCATGTAAAAGCTGGCCCTTTTTTCCCCAAACAGGGCACGAATGTAGGACAGTGCAGGACAATAGGGGAAAAGGGCAAGTTTGGTAAAAGTAGCAAACTGACAACCATGGCTGACTGGTGAATGTAAGGACTGTGATAGCCAAAGAGATCAGCTATGACCCTCTGGAGCACCCCCCAGTCCCCCCTAAAAAATTCCACACTAATCCACTCCCTGTCTTTCTCTGTTCTGCAGAGACAAAATAGGTAGGCTGGACTCGTTTGCAAACCAGTGAAAATGGATAATGCAGATTTGAACAGGGTGCAGCGTACAATTTCAAAGAAATCAAAACTCCATAGGCATTCTGCCTTTTCCAAAAGACCAGCAGCATCTGATAACCCTGCATGTATGAAGCCTCATGGCAAATGGCACCATAGAAGGAAAGCCAGAAAAAGAAAACTGAACAGGATTCTATTTAAGACTGTACCCTTAGTCCGAAGAGAAGCAGGTGTTCATCGTGTTTCACTGTTGCAGTCATTACTCTTGGGTTATCCTGCTGGCAGGCTACCCTCAGTCAGCCAGAATTCCGAAGTCTAGGTCCGGCGTCTGTTGCTGTTGCCTCTTCCCTGACGTCAGTGCGCCAGGGGTATAAAAGATGCAGCCGACGCCATTTTCTTCAGTCTTTTTTTGCCGCACGGTGCCCGAAGCAAAAGCAGTTTGCAAGTGCCGGTTGGCCGACTCCTGAGGTTTTCAAATCCAAATTTCAGAACCAAAGTCTTCATTAAAGCGAAGTACTTCGTTGGGGAAACTTTTTTCTTGCTCCAGACCGATGTCAGAAAAAGTTAACAATTGTATTTCTTGTGGGAAGAAAATACCTCATAAGGATTTTCACTCTTACTGTATTTCTTGCCTAGGCCCTGATCACAATGTTGCTAGTTGTCGTTTTTGTGCTAGATATAACCAACGCACTGTCAAGCATCGGTTCGATTTTGCATTTCATTACTTTGGCTGACTATTTAATTATATAATGCTGTCGGAACAGCCGACAACCGGAGTTTGCAAAAAAACACAAGGACAAGGATAGGCATCCGAGGTCCAAAACGGACGAAGCGTCTACTAGGCCAGTCGCCGGTTCTCAGTGAGGCGCTTTCGCAGCCCCTGGCGCCCGTACCGACTCCCATGTGGAGCCGACTGGGCCTCTGGATACTCAAGGTATTGGACACACTGAAATCACTCCCTCAGATGGGTCCGGAGCCGCTGAGCAGGCATCTGCTTCTGAGGGTGTCTTCAGACCTACACAGCTATATATTAAGCCATCTTAAGCTTCAAAGACTAAAGCAGCTCTAAAGACAAAGAAACAAGTACAGCATTCTCCTACTCAGACTTCCATGCCTAAAAAACAGATGCTCAAAATGGCCGAAGACCTAATTACTTTGATCAGGGGCTCCCATCCCCCTCCTGATAAGAGGCCTAGGCAAGAGACAGAGTATGATTCTTCTGATCAGGTTTCTATTTCCTCTGATTCCTCTTCTGAACAGGGTTACTCCATGCTTCCCTATGAGGATTCTGATGCTGAAGAATCCATTCCTTCAGCCTCTCCTCCTGAGGATTATTCTTTTGGGGGAACACTGCATACTATGAAGGAGCATTTCCACTGGGAGAGCCAAGATTATTCTGAATCTAAGAAAAGGCTCAGAGACTTTCTGCTTCTTCCTCAGCACAGACTCCTTGCTATTCCACCTGTTCTAGA
This sequence comes from Protopterus annectens, assembly GCF_019279795.1. Classification (NCBI taxonomy): domain Eukaryota; kingdom Metazoa; phylum Chordata; order Ceratodontiformes; family Protopteridae; genus Protopterus; species Protopterus annectens. The sequence goes on from NC_056743.1 coordinate 205,383,176, forward strand.
CATTGTAGATGTATTTTCAGAGTCCGGTCTGTCCCCTGACTCTTTACCCCCTGCACCTGCTAAGCCAGACAGATACTACAGGGTCCCGGATTTTCTCATAAATTCCTATATAAAAACCCTGCTGCTGTCCCAGAAACTATATCTCAGGGTCCCAAGGGGGTTAAAGCTTCCACTGCAAAAACCCTGTCTCCTCTGATAGGGATTCTAGGGCTCTAGACAGATGGGGGGAAAAAGTTTACACTCCTGCCATCCTGGCTGTAAGGGCTTTAAATTGTCGGTTTCATATGCTTAAATATCAGCAATATTTAATGTCACTACTTAAGCAGAAAATGCTGACAAATACTGAATGTTCAGAGAACAAAGAATTGCAGGATTTATTGCATGCAACTGAACAAGTGGGAAAGCATACTTTGCAATGTGGTTATGATTCACTGGAGGCCTCTTGCAGGGCTGCTGTTACAGGTTCTGTTATTAGAAGGCATGCTTGGTTAAAGGAACAAAATCTGCCTGATCATGTTAAAGCAAAATTATTAGATGCACCACTACAGCGTGATACTTTGTTTGGTACTAAAGCAGAAGAGGTGTTGAAAAAAATTGAGGATAAAGCAAAATCCATGCAGACAGTCAAGGATTTCTTACAGGTACAGCCACCCAGGTTTAGCAGGAACTGGCCTTCTAAAAATTGGTCCTTTCCAGTGTCAGACAGACCACAAAGAGGCAGATACAGGCATCCCAGAGGCAGATCTCAGCCCCAAGGCTCATACAGGCCTAAACAATGGGGTGCTCCTACCTCCAAAAGCGGAGAAGACAAATCACAACCTTACAGGAAACAGTCCCAATGACTTTACTCTACCAGTTCCAAGCAGTTTTCTTTTGAAAGCCCCCTTAGGAGGAAAACTAGCACTTTTTTCATCAAATTGGCAAATGGTTACCCAAGACAAATGGGTCCTGAACATAGTGTCCCAAGGCTACAGGTTCCATTTTCACACACTACCAAGATCAAAGGGCATGCCAGACCTGCCACACAATCAATGGGCAGAGGCACAAAAGAAATTACAGCCCTCATGGACATGAGGGCCATTCAGAAAGTACCACAACAAGAGCAGGGGCAAGGGTTTTACTCCAGACTTTTCCTAGTACCCAGGAAGGACAAAATCTGGAGACCAATTCTGGACTTGTCTATACTAAATATGTTTCTGGAAGTTCCAAAATTCAAGATGTTGACTCTACAGCAGCTACTGCCCATGCTGGGCAAGAGGGCTTGGCTCGTAACTTTGGACCTAAAAGAGGCATACCTGCATGTCCCAATCAGACAATCTTGCAGACGATACCTCAGATTCATAGCTGGCTCAATGCATTACCAATTCTCTGCACTGCCATTTGGCTTATCTGCTGTGCCCAGGGTCTTCACAAAATGCCTGGCACCAGTAATTGCGTTTTGCAAACAAAAAGGAATTAAAATATATCCCTACTTGGACGACTGCCTAATTCAAGCAGAGAACAAATACACTCTTCTAAAAAGCATCTGGCGTTTGTAAAAAGATTACTAATTGGCCTGGGGTACACAGTAAACGAAAGTAAATCAAAACTAGTGCCCTCCCAAGAGATAATATTCCTGGGTGCAAGCTTAAATGCAACTGCCCAGATGGCTTATCTCACTCCAGACAAGCAAAAACAACTGACTACTTACTTCAAGAAATTGGCAACAAAAACCCACTTATCTGCAAGGAAAATCCTGCAGGCCTTTGGTTTCATGGCATCCTGCATTCTACTAATTCCATATGCCAGACTGCATGTGAGGGAAACTACAATGGTATCTGAAAAGTGTTTGGACTCAGCATTGCCACAGCCTGGAGACGGTAATTACACTCATTCCCTGCCTACAACAGGAGTTTCGATGGTGGGCAGAAGGTTCTGCCATTCATTTTACCCACAGCCAGACAGACACTGACAATGGATGCATCAGATTATGCCTGGGGGGCCCATATGGCAGGAAAATGTATTCAGGGCACATGGCCTGCAAACCAGATGCATCTTCACATCAATCAAAAAGAGATGCTAGCTGTTCAAAATGCCATGACAGCTTTCAAGGACCTGCTTCATCCAGGACAGTTACTGATAAAGACAGACAACACTACGGTCATGTGGTACATAAACAAGCAGGGAGGTACACATTCCTACCCCCTCTGCAGACAAGCAATGACCTTATGGGGACACAGCATTTGCTTTTCAAGTTCACCTGCAAGCACAATTCCTGCCAGGAAAAACAAATACTCTGGCAGACGAACTAAGAAACCTCATGGATCCCCACGAATGGAAACTGGATCCACAAGTCTTCAGCATGATAATAAGGAAATGGGGATGCCCAGACATCTATTTGCCTCCCCTCACAACTGTCAATTGCAGAGATGTTGCACAAGGATTTATCACAAGCAAGCATGGAAAGTGGATGCCCTATCATTCAGCTGGAAAAATCTAACAGAATATGCTTTTCCCCCACTGCCTCTCCTTCCCAGAGTACTCCTAAAGGTCAGTCAAGAGAAGCCAAAAATGATACTGATTGCACCAGACTGGCCACGCCAGCACTAGTACCCAATCCAAAAGAGTTTGTCTCAAGGTCCAGCATGGATATTGCCTCAAACTTCTCACTTGCTGACCCAACAAAACAATCAGATCCTACACAGCCAACTCAGGACCTTAAATCTGGCAGCCTGGCGGATAATGTAGCCATTCAGAACGCTCCTCTTTCACAAGCTGTTATGGATGTTATTTTGGAGGCCTGGAGGCCCAGTACCAGAAAATCTTATGCAGAAAAATGGAAGAGATTCTGTGCTTGGAACCAGGGACAAGGCATTGACACCTCTGTACCAAATATTCCTCAGATTTTACAATACCTAACTGAGATGCTGAACAAAGGCCTTTCCTTCTCATCAGTTAAGATTCATGCCTCTGCCATTTCAGCACATTACAATACGGAACCACCTACCTTTTCTCATCCTTTAATAAGGCAGTACCTCAGAGGGGCCAAAAACATTAGGCCTCCAAGGAGAGCACCAATTCCGGCCTGGGACCTCAATTATGTTTTGGAAAAACTCACACTGCCTCCTTTCGAGCCAGCATCAACAGCAGATATAAAATTATTATCCTGGAAAACAGCTCTTCTCCTAGAAATAACCTCTGCAAGGCGAGTCTCGGAGTTACAAGCAGTCATGGCTGTGGAACCTTTCATCATTTTTCATCCAGACAGGGTTTCTCTGAGGACAAACCCTACATTTATGCCTAAGGTGGTGTCCAGTGTAGCCCTCAACCAAACCATTCACTTGCCTACCTTTTACCCAAATCCACAGAACAAGGTTGAGAAAATTCTGCATTCTTTGGACATAAACAGGCAGTTGCACTTCTACTTGGACAGAACTAAAGCTTTCAGAAAGACTGAGCAACTTTGTGTCATATGCTGCAGGATCACAAGGAAAGGCTATCTCAAAACAGACTATTTCTAAATGGATAGGCCAGTGCATCCGTTTCTGCTATTTGCAACATGGCAAATCAGTGCCTAAGGGGATTAGGCCTCATTCCACCAGAGCAGCAGCCACTTCAGCAGCCTTCCTCAGAGGAGTACCAACCAAAGATATCTTAGAGGCTGCAACTTGGAGTTCAGTGCACACCTTTACAAAGCACTACCACTTGCCTCTCTACTCTAAGTCCAGAGCAGGCTTCGCCACTGCAGTTCTGCAGGGCCTCATAGCCTCTCCTAATCCTATTTAGCCCAGCCACCCATCCTCAGCTTTGGGATTCAACCCAAGAGTAATGACTGCAACAGTGAAACACGAACATAGTACAGTTGTGTACCTACCATAAATGTAGATGTTAGAGTGTATTCACTGTTGCAGTCCAGGTTATCCACCCTCCATCCCCCTTCTCTTTGCTGGGACTTATCTGCACTTCTCTATCCTAGACACATTTTTTTTTTGGTGTATTTGCTTGTAGATGAAGGAAATGTTGTTTTTATGCATGCATTTCTTATTGGTATATTTTTCAGCCTACCTATTTGGGGCACCTGACATCTGGGGCAAGAAAAACTGAAGAAAATGGCGTTGGCTGCATCTTTTATACCCCTGGCGCACTGACATCAGGGAAGAGGCGACAGCAACCGACGCTGGACTTAGACTTTGGAATTCTGGCCGACTGAGGGTAGCCTGCCAGCAGGATAACCCAAGAGTAATGACTGCAACAGTGAATACACTCGAACATGTACATTTATGGTAGGTACACAACTGTACTTTTTGGAGACTCTTGCTTGGTCTCCCAAGATGCGCCAAGTTCTTAGTGTACCATTAGTAAAGGTACTGTTTTTGCAGTCTTCTGCCCATGATCTTCCTACATGCCTTTGTGATGATGTTAGACACGAAGGATGTATATTTGCATATCTCTATAGCAGAAAGAGACAGGCAGTACCGAAGGTTTGGGGGCTCATTTTACCAGTTCACAGCTTGCCCTTTGGGTTGTGTACTGCATCTAGGACATTTGCAGAGTGCCTAAATCCAGCCATTGCCTTTTGCAGGCAAATGGAGTACATATTTATCTATTACCTGGACTGTCATGTCATCCAGGCCACTTTCCTGCAGAAGATAGGGCTTTATGGACTACCATGACCTACTTTCAGTATGGGAATGTTTTTGAACCTCAAAATCTTGGTTACAGCCAACAAAGCAAGTCAATTTCCTGGGAAGCCTTTTGGAGTCAGACAAGCAAAACAACTTTCCTACTCTCAGACAAGATCTTGTTCCTAACAGTATTTCACAAAGATAGTCAAGTGCAATAAGTTCTTATCAGGGAATTCCTCAGGGTCCTAAGGTATCTTATTTATTTTTTATTTAACTTTAGTTTACCTGGAAAGTCCAACTGGGACGGAGCCCATTTTCAGTGAAGGCCCAGGGAGAAACTGCAGTCGCATGGCTGTCAAATGTGGGAGGAGACTGGAGCACCTGGAGCAAACCCATGTGAACACAGGAGGACATGCAGACTCCGCACAGAAGGTACCCCAGCTGAGATTTGAACCTGAGAACCTCTTCCTGTGAGGAGACCATGCTAACTGCTGCACTACAGCGCCACCCTTACATGGATGTCTGCACATAAATGGTCTGTTTGGCAAGGTTGTACATGCAGAAATAGCAGATGTGTCTCAGACACAGGTGGTGGCAACATGCGCATATCCTACAGGCCTTCATCCCCTTTTTACCTTGCACCAAGTAACACTGTGTTGGTGTAGTACTCAGGTTTCTCTGAACCAAGCAGTGCTATTCAATTTGGGGCCAGTATCTCAGACCATCTCAGATTCCTCATACTTGTAGGGTGAACCCATGTGTGAGATGAGTGTGTGCAAGTGTCTTGTGATAAGACTTTCAAGGACAAAAACAAACTTTTGCAGTCATTCTAGTCATCATAACATTTAAGCACATCCTGGTTGCAGAGTCCCTGTTTATTGGAAAAGACAATACCACAGTAATTTGGTACATGAACAGGGGGGGGGGGGGGGTACCAGCAAAATATGCCTGAACAAAAGATTAGTTCATTCCCTATGCAGATCTTTTTCTGTATGTATTTCTTACTAATCCCTAAAGTACTACAAAAGATATGGGAAGAGTGGTCAGTGATGATGCTTTTGGTACTTGTTTGACCTATATGGCACTGGTTCTCCTGCTGAGTCTGGTAAGGGAAGAGCCACTCTTGCTGCCACAGGATATAGACCTCACAGCCAGGAGAAAGTGTGTGTGTGTGTGTGTGTGGGGGCAGTCTATCATCATCCTGACTTGTGGACTGTTAGCCTGACAGTTTAGATGATTTAGCACTCATTCCTTCCAGGCACGTTTTCTAACATTAACATCCTAAGGGTGGCCAGAAAACCCAATGAAAAAATCTCATTTATCAAAATGGAAAAGGTTTATCTCATTGGTGGCAAGACAGAGGAAAAAAACAAGTATCAGGTGACCCTATTTCTCGCCAGTCTTCAAACCTGTTCATATCAGGACTGTGCCATGCCTCCGTTAAGCTACATACTTACATTTCCACTTGTATTAATAGAGCCCCCAGTTTTCTGCTAGTTACCAAAAAAACATTTCCTCAGTAGGGGTTCTACACCTTGGGCTCCCACCCCTTAAAAAAAAAAAAAAAAAAAAAAAGTGTGCTGTGACTGGGGACCTGTTGGAAAACTAACTTCACTCCTATTAACCAGTTGCTTTTTCTCCCATTAGGTACCCATTTTGGAAGTCAGATCTTGTGGTAGTCCTGACATTGGCTAGAATAATTTTAAGATTCGCAAGCCTTCATGTGCGGGAACCCTTTTTGGTGTTCCACAAGGATATGGGTCACATTGCAAGAGAGAAAATGTTGCACCCTCTAGATGTACAGTTGCAAATGATATTTTACCTTGACAGGAAGATGCAATTCAGAAAGTTTGTGTAGTTTGCATCATTTGCTAAAGGGAGAGAATGAAAGCCAGTCAGCAAATACTTTAAAGTGGGTAGCTGACTCTGTTGAATTTTGTTACCACCACTGTGGGAAGTAACACCTTGGCTTGATGAGTGCCCCTTCTAGCAGGAACACTGTTAGAGCAGCCTTCCTTGGAGGTTTAACATCTTGTGCCATTATGGAAGCAGTTTTTTGTCTGTACCTTTTCCAGGCACCATTTCCACATCCAGGGCAGGTTTTGCCAGTGCCATCTTGCAGTGATTGGTGCCCCATGCACTGTTTACATACCAGTTACCCTATTGTCCATAAGCTAGAGTCTGTATAGGAACAGTAAATTGTAAGGAATATAATTCAGCTTTTTTGGCTCTTGCCATAATTGTGAATGTCTAATATTAACGATTGCAGTGCTGTTTCCTTTTCTCCATCCCCTCTTGTGTTCCTTCTCACTTAAGTTGGAGTGGGTACCCAGATCACCCCCCCCAATAGATCATATTCTCCCTTCCAAGACATGAGCTGTCCGTACTTGGGCAGACTTGGAGAGTTGCCCCTTAGTTTACTCTCTCCTTTGCGAGTTGGGTTAACTTTGTGTGGTTCTTGCTGTGGCTTCAAGATTCCTGAACTTGCGTTTGGCAAGAAAGACCTGGAGATTGCTACATTTGGTATCCCCTTTTATTTATCAGTCCTTTAATGTTAGACAGGAAGGGAGTCCTACAGACTTTAAGAGGAAAGGTGAAAGCTCTGGTGCTCAGATCAGCATTTGAGTTTCTGCAGGGAGGAATCCCAAGCATCAGTACTGCCCCAGTGAATATACTCAAACATTTGCAGTTATGGTGAGTGCCTACAGAACTTTGTCTAACTTGTAGCTTTTCTGTTATGTAATAAAATGTCATGTAGTACAAAGGTGGTGGAGTGCTCATCTGTTAAGAGGCAAAAATGCCCAACAGTGGTTGCTTGGTTTTTATTATAGAGAATGTGCAAATGATATTGGAGGGTTAAGTGATTTGTGGAATTATAATGCACAGTTGCTGTTAATGGAATACCATTAAGCGAGTGTTATATGTTTGGTTTGGATAGTAATAAATGATTAATATAAAAAGTCTTGCCTATTCTGTATAGAGCCAGACTGAATTTTTTTTAGTGACCTTGCGGCAGTGATGACTATTGGATAAACAAAAGTCACTAAGCATGTATGTATCTTTTGTGTTGACAGCGGTATGGCCGAGAAGAATGCCAACTTTGAAGCAATTCCTGCTGACTGGAGAGAGAGATTAAAGAAAAGGAAGTTGACATCAAGCACTTGAAAGTCATTTTCACTGTTTTTATATAATTGTGTAAATTCAAAATTTTGTATCAATATATCTGTTAAATATTGAGGGATTGAAAACTGTAAAAAAAAGTATTTATTATTTGATTTAATATGGTAATGAGTTTTCATACCTCTTCCCAAGTTATCACCATCTATTTGTAATTTTTAATTCAGAGGTGAGCACAGAAATTCTGATCTATCATTTGGAAATGTTGAACTTTTTTTTCACTTTATTGGGTAAATTGCATTTTCTTAATGTTTTGTTTTGTGTTTTTTTTTTTTTTTGTTATAAGTACATGATTATTTTTGTATTAAAAGGGAGAACTGTATCGAACTGTCAGAAGTCTTGCTTTTTGTAGCCTGTGGTAGAAAAAAATGTAGCATTTGTTTTACCTGGGCTTTTTGTAGCCTGTGGTAGGAAGTGTAGCATTTGTTTTACCAGGGCTTTTCATGGTAACTGATGTGCCAAATTTCAGTAAGAATTTGTTCCATTCTAATTGACCAGCATACTAACATTACACTTTTCATGGTATCCTTGGTACCATTTTTTTTCTTGCGTTCTCATTATGAAGTTGATTACATTATGCAGGCTGCCGGTTTTGTGTACATCGTTTTTTGGAATTGCTTTAATAGTTTGTTTTTTTGGTGTTGACTGTTACATAGTTAGTGGTACTGTTTTTTTTACTGTCAACGTGTTAGTTTAGAAACTGAATGTCTACATGGTTACTCATTAATTTTGATTTAAAAGTGTTATTTTATTTTATGGGGAATTCTTTAATAAAATGTTAATTTTGGCATCTGCTTAAACCCCTTAAAGTTTGCATGTAAGAGGTGGCCCCAACTTGACCTGGTGCAGTAGCTGGAGGGTTATAGCACTGTCTGCAAACTTACTTGTGCTTTATATTTTTTCCCCTCCCCTTTTTCCTAGCCTAGTCTGACCTTCAGTTTTGTTAATAAGCTCCATCTGTAATAGCCTTGCATTTCCAGTTTCTGTAACAGCACTCACTGAAGTTGTATACCTGTGCAGCTGATTTCCATTGTGGAGAAGAGCAAGCTCTGGCTAAAGCTGTGGAAACAGGACAGGAGTGTCTCCTTTTTTTTAATCCTGTGTAAATAGAGTTTGACTTGAACCCTCATGCACTACATCCATGCAATTCTGTATGCTGCCATAGAGTTAAGGCACTACTACTAGGCTAGCACAGGGCAAATCTAAGCTGTAGACACTGTTGCTCAGTTCTCCGCTAGTAAACAGAAGTGCTGTAGCTAATCTTCACAGCCTCATCCTGAAATGAGAGACCAGTGTGGAGGCCTTTTTCATCCTTTCCTTGCAGCCTACTGTGTTGATGGTCAGTCTGCTATGCAAATTACTGTCTTGTTTGGGGCTGTATCATCTGCATAGGCAGCATGCTTACAAACTAATTAGCTAGCTGACAGCAGTCTTGTCTGTCCATTCCATAGAGATTCTAACTGCTGGATTGGCAAGTTTTTGCTTTGCTATAGAAGCATTCTGCCATTTCTATCCAGGAATGGAGAGAGAACTTAGTATTTGAATGAGAAGATAAGCATGTGAAACTACTAAATATCATGAGAGATATGAGTTATTCCCAGGAACACAGCACTATTTGAACAGCCTGATGTTCTGGACAGCCTGCACTTCAGATGTTTTTTTTTTTTGTTGTTTTTTGTTTTTTTTTTTTTTATTTCAAGATTGTATTTTACAGTGTTCTTACAGACATAACAGCTGTGTTTATAGCATTGGTGCTAGATGTATTTACCCACATTCCAGTGCTTGCAAAATTTTTGAGTGCTTACATTTTTTAGGGGCCATTCTGAAGTAAGGCATATAGGCAGTATAGCGGGACCATTTTAACAAATTCTTTCCATTAGCTTCTAAGAACAATTCAGTGCTCTTCATATGGAATAGATCATGGTTGCAGTAGTTCTTACTAACAGAGCTGTCAGCCTCATGTAGGCCTGATGCCCACGGTGACTTCTAGAGCTCAGTACCCTTCCCCCGCCAGGCCATCTGAACCTCCCCCCTCTAGGGAAGTATTGATGTTACCTGTATAAGCTTATGTTTACCTGTGCGACTTTAGAGTTTTCTTGACATGTTTCATAGCTGATGTACCTTGTTTGCATTTTTTTTAGCGAGTGCAATTTCAGCCTTTTCCAGAGATTCTTCAGATATGGACCACAATGGGGAATTTTTTTTTGTTATTGGTATACCAGTTACTTAGTTCTTGCAGTTGTTTGATTTTTTTAATAGGTGGATGCCACTTATGTTTGGGGCATTTCCTTCCCTAATAAAGAAGGTAGGTGCCTCTGTGTAGATAGTGCTCAGACAAAGATTTCTGTAGTGTTTGAATTTTCTATTTGGGTCTGCAACATGATGCTGAGATCTGAAGAATCTGCCAGGGGTTTACTCCAGAAACCTTTAGGAGGAGAAATTGCTTTCTGCAAAACCGTTAGTATCAGAAAATAAGTCAGGGCTTTGGCTTATACTGCCATTGTACTTTCCACCTCATCCCTGACCATGGGCAACCCCCTTAAGAAAAGATATGATAAGCAAACTAAGTAGAAAGTAGTCAGGCATTCAATGCCGCAGCAGTAGTCAACATATCTGCTCAGCTCAAGCCTGCGTTTCCTGGTGAGCTTTTGCAGACTCTTCTTTGTGTTTCTCAGCTAGCTGAGGCTTCTGGCAAATCTCATTTTGAAGCTATCATTTACTTGCAGATCTAGACATGACCTCACCAAGCAAAGAATCTTCTTTTGGAGTTAGGATCTAGTGTCTCATCTCAAATGCATGTGACGAAAACATGTTTTGTTGTTTCTGAAGGTGAGGATGTTTAGCACACCATTTTTGTTGAGGAGGATGTCCCAGGTTGTAATGTGGAGTCCCAGGGGTTAAACACAGCACCCTCCCTGTGACCCAGTAACTCCATTGGGTCTCACCCCCCTCCCTTAGGCTGTTCTCCTGAAATGGATATCATTGGTTGAAGGTTTCCTGCATATTTTTCAGAGGCTCCAGCCATGTTCAGATCACACTTCAGTGCCAGGAATTCCCTTTTGTCAATAGAAAAATGGAATGATGACCCCCCCCCCCCAATAGAGAGCAGGAAGAACTGGACTACGCTTCCAAAAATTACTCCACCCGCCCCTTGGAGATATTGCCGACACTGACACCATGTGCCTCACAGAGGAAGTATCATTTGGGGGAACTTTTTGTGGGAGTAATGACCACTTTGAGGGGGGGGGGGCAAAGTTTCAGCCACTAAGAAAAGGTAGATCTGATATTGTTAATCCTCGTTCATGCCTTATGCCTGGATTATCGGTTCCGACCAAGCCAGCAAGGTCGGAACCGATAACCCAGGCGTAATGACTGAAGATCAACAATACAGTTGGAAAGTTATGGTAAGACGCAACTTATTTTTTGATTTGCTTGTTGTGGGTACCCTTAAACTTGTCGCAGTTCCTCCTGTCTTGGTACCTCTAAAAGATGCCTTTATTTTTGACATCTTCTAAGGAACATGACAATTGGCCCCCTGGCTTTAAGAAGCTAAATGGTATTTATAGGGTCCTGGAATCTCTCAGTTCCTTTAAAGAAACACTTTGTCATATTCAGCAGTTCCCATTGATCCAAAGAAAAGGGTTAGAACTACTGCCACTGTTCTTCTCATTAATAAAGAAAGCATAGTGCTGGACCCACTTGGGAAGAAAGATAGGTACTGCACTAGCATCCAGAGCCATTAACTGTCAGAGGCACCTGACCATGTTTCTAATTTCTTTCTGAGACTAGGTGAAGGAGAAGATTTGGGAAGTATTTTATGAAGATCGATGGGTGAGATTATTGGGCATCACCCAGAATTGTGTGTGTGGCTGTGATTGCAGCATCTGTGGTGTGTGGCAGATACTAGATGTGTAATTTGGAGGCACACCTGGCAGAGACTGCAATATTTGCCAGAAGATGTGTGCGGCATCTTAATGCAGACCTGGATCAGTACCTCCATGAATCCCCCCTTTAATGGACAGTTTAAAAATTAAAATGTAGAGAATAATATCCAGTCCATGAAACAACTTTGTTACCCATTAGTTTGTGCCTACAATCTCAGGTGTGAAAAATCAGAGTAGGCAAAGGGGAAGTAGTGCTAGCATAAGGAAACAAAATGTCAGTGAGGAAATTCCGCACCTCTCCCATCCACCACAGATATAGTAAGAAGGATTACTCAGTGCATAAGAAATTAGGAAAACATCCAAAAAAACAAGTAGGTGCATGTTATCCCTCTCAGATGCACACGCTGCAGTTTCCTTAGGAAAAAAAGTAAGCCATTCAGACCTGCACTGGTGGCACAGAAGGATTAAGGCTAGACTGCAGCCCAGGCTGCCCAAGTTGGATTAATGGCTCGGGCATTTAATGGTGTAGGCAAGAAGAATAGATCCACTGGAGAACTGAGCTATGTTAGGATGCAGGTGTCCTTGCCTATGCTAGTGATGACCACTTTTGTCTGCACATGTAGAGGAGCACACAAGCACAGACAAAAGGACATAGATGTCTTTGCTATGATGTAAGTGTTCATGTCACCACCAGGAAAGGGTTAGGCTTATCACGGTAAAAAAAAAAAAAAAAACGTTAGTCACGCTTGGCAGCCTCAATTCTACTTGCATGAGAGTGTACCCCCAACCCCCGATAGCTCTCACTTTGGTGGAACTGAGGATTTCTCACTATTGGGGAATGAATGGTCATCTAGCAGGGGGAGAGGCTTGATGGTTAAGAAGCACAGAGAAAGGTAGTCCTTAAAGTGTTAGACATTCTACCTATATTAATGGGCTGAGTGCATCAAGTTCCAGCACTCCTATAGGATGTCGCACATCTACCAAAACAGGACCAAATCGGGGGTGCTCTACTCAGACCTCTTCAGAGTACCCAGAAAAGAGAGTCTGTGGATGTTCATCTCAATCGTATAAGCCTAAATATTTCCCTCTGTGTAAAGAATTCAGAATGCTGACATTGCAGGCTGTCTTTACCATGCCTGTTCTGACAAGCCATGATCTGTTACTCTGATCCTCAGGGATATCTACCATCATTTACCCATTCACAGGGACAGTAGTTGTTTTCTCAGTTTTGAGTTGAGGGGGCCTCCATTATCAGCATTACCTCTTAGCCTTTTGGATTGGCTACAGCTGTATTTATATGTTGGTTGGCTTCAGTTATTGCTTATTGCAGAATCAGACATTCACATTTACTGGATAACTTCCCTTTGCAGGCACTTTCTTGGAAGGAGGTGTAGAGGAGCTGCAGTTTACTATTGACTACTGCCAAAATCAGATATTTTCCTTCACCATTTCCAAGGTAAAGCTTTTAACCCTTTCAAAAGGTGTTCCTTAGATCCTTACTGGATTCCATCAACCAGACTGCCTACCTCCCTGTAAACTGCAGTTTGTGGCCCAATAGTTTCAGCAGGTGACAGAGGAGTCCATGGTTAGAGCTTGGGAATTCCTAGAGCACTGTGATTTGTGACCTCCATAATTCTGTTGTTCCCCCTCGAAAAAGATGCACACAGTAAAGCTGCAGTGATACCAAAGAAGCATCTGGAGCCAACAACTTCAATTCCTGAAAGAGAGAATTCGTATTTTACTTGGGAAATGCAAAGGGCTAGAATGGGGGTTCAACCCAATTGGGCAGAGTAAAGGGGAACCTCACAATCAGACTGCAGCCATGGATGTTTCAGACCTAGCTTGGGGGTTGCAAGCTCTGGAGGATGAAAAGTGTAGAGAGTAGCATGCAACTCAAAGGAAGTATATACATATAAAGAAGATAATGGTTGTGGTTCAGGTTCTCGGAGTCATCTAGACAATTTGAGAAAAAGAGGCTTTGCAGGTGACAGTAAACACTACTGCAGTGTAGCACGTAGCCAAGTAATGGGGGGCGGGTCGACTCTTCTTTACCCGTTATGTAGGATGGTCAAGCCTGACTGGATGAGAACTGTTTACTACCCGTCCCAAATGATGATGGTGTCTGGTATCAGCTGCAGATCCACGCATATGGGTGCTACACAGGGACGTTTTTCATAAGCTTGTTCACAGGTGGAGTGCATCGGAGATAGGCCTCCGTCTCTCTAAATAAGAAATAGCTCAAGGGATTCTGCTGCAAAGCACTGCACAAAGAAGCTTTGGTATTGCACTCCTTTTTCAACAGGACAGGTCTCTTTCTGTATGCATTCCCTGCAGTCTCTTTTTTTACAGGGTGGTCCAGAAGGTGAAGGAGAAGCGGCTAAGGATGCAGTTAAGTACAGTTTTGTCTCAAGCACTGTCGATGTGCAATTCTCTTTCAGATGCCCAGGGTGAGATCTTGTGTTACTATTGTAAATAGACCTCCTTCCTCAGGACAGAGATTGCTTGATGCACTCCATCTTGAAAGTACTGCAGTTCACTGACTGGATGGTGTAACTCTTGTCCTTCAGGCATCTGAGGAAATGCTGACTAATATTCAAGGAGGCTAAAAAGCCTTCCACAAGAAAATTCTCTGTATCCAAGTGGGAGAAGGTTTTCCTTCTGATGCCAAAAAAAAGACCAGGTCCTTGACACAGCACCAGTATGCATCATTCTGCAATACTCATATGAACTATTAATTTCAAGCCTAGCATATGTTTCTGTATGATACATCTCTCAGCATTTCAACCTGCTTACTGTGACTGGATCTATCTCTTTCCCCCTGAAGGAAGCATCCTTGGCATCCTGTTAAACTTTTCCTTAAAAGAATCCCAGCTCAGATCATCCAGGAGGGCAGTTGCCCTTCTGCTGGACATAAACATCACCGGAAAAACTGATGCAACCTCTTTTTGAGCCTACTGCATCATCCCCCACCCCCATCCCCAGACACACATACCGTCAAGTATTCTGCCTAGAAAGCTGCCTTATTAACTGGCCACCACTTCATCAGTGAGCATTTCAGAAGTACAGCCATTGCGTGCGGAAAGCTGTCCTTTCCTTTTCATAAGGGAGATGGTCAGTCTTGGTTCCAGTCCTACATTTATAGCAGAAGTGTCTGCTTTCTCGGTCACTGAAGTTATCCAGTTCTCTCTTTTTTTTTCTGTAATCCTCAAATTAAGGGAGAAACAATTTGACATTCTTTATAAGTACACAGACAATTGAGATTACCTTGGCAAAAAACAAGAACATCCAAAATGTTTGGGTACTTTGCATCAAAGGAGGAGGGAAAGCCATTTCTAAGCAGATTATTTCTAAGTGGCTATTCTGTTGCATTAAGATGTGTTACTCTTCTCAGGGGAAAAATTTGCAAGAGGCCATGAGAGCCCACAGCACTAAAGGTACTGCAGCTGCTGTGGCCTTTTTGATGCAGGTCGGTGCAATTTATCCTTGTATCAGCTACCCGATCATCCAAAGAAATACAGACAAGATGTTGCTTTCAGGGCAAGGGATAGGTTTGCTGGTGTCACGTTACATTTCTTTTTGTTTTGTTGCCCAAACCAGCTAACTTATCTGCCTTCTTATCCTTGTAATAGCCTAAGAATCATCCCAGCAGTAAAGACTACTGTAGTAATGATCCATGCAAAGAACTAACAGTTGTGTTTAATATCTTACCATAGTTGATTACTGCAGAAGTACTGGTTCTCTCCTATCATTCCCCTGAGTTGGTGTGAGGTATCCTATCTCTAACTACTCCTTCCCGCTCTCCTTCTCAGGGCCTCATGCCTGCTTAGCTCTGGATAGACATGTGGAAGCTTTTTTCGTAAGCCCCTGGTCCAGAGAGTGTAGTTGAAGTTCCATCTGAACTAGTATCTTTAGAACCTTGCTTGGGATTAGGTAAGGTGGATATCCTGTCTTCCAGGCAAAAAAGCTGTAAAATGGTATGGATGCATGGATGGCTGCCAGGTTTTATACAGAACGTGCCCTTTCTGTTTGATCCAGATGGGGGAAGGATGCTTAGCTCTTTAAATCTGATAAAGTTGTAAGGCCTCCATGCAGATAAACTCCCCAGTAGTAAGGAGTACTGCAACAGTGATCAACTCTTAACGTCTGCTGGTACTGTAAGTTTTTATACATTTGTACTTATTGCAACTTGTATTACCTTCCTTGTGAAGAATCAATATAATTGCTTGAAATCCAGATTTACAATCGCAAGTGATCAAAACTCATTTGTCCTACAAGACATCTGCATAGATCAAAATAAGTGTTTATGCAGGCAGCAGACCCGACACCTCCCTAACTTATAAATTCAAGTACCATGATTGCACATCAGTGGGGGATGGAGAAACTCCATTGTGCAATGCTCAGCAGTCTTCTACAATCCATGATTCTGTAGTACTGTTGAATCAAGATTAACTCATGAGTAACAGTGAGTTGAGTCACTTTTGTTCAGGTAATTGGAACTAGAACCTGATCAAATGGTCATCTACCACATATAGCAAAGTATTGCGCAAAGGGCCTTCATCTGCATTGATATCCATTGTCCCTAACTAGATATAGGATTTGTAATTGTTTAGAGCATCTTCTCAGTGTTTTTCTTTTCTCTGTAACCTAGTTTTCATTTATCAAACTAGGTTAAAGCAAATAGATGGGGGGAAAAAAGAACTTTTATGTGAACTGATTCTTATCAGCAAAGTTACTATATGAGCATATTATAGGCAGAAGAAGGAGAAGCATATTTTATTAGGAATTATATCATTAAATCAAAATGCCATCCATCTCCTACATTGACACAGGCACCATCAAAAAACTATCTGATATTTCATGTGGGTGTTGTGAAGTAAAGTGCTGTAAAGAATGTTGTTTTGGTTAAGGGGAAACCCCTGCCCACCCACGTATGTGGTGCACCCTAACAACGCTCTATATGCTAACTCTGAGGCTGCACAGCAGTAGTGGTAAAAGCAGTATTTCTGAAAACCACAATCGGTGAACTTGTTCAGCTACAGTCACACTAAAACCTCATCCCATCATTTATTTGAAGTCTAAATGAAGTAACAGTGATGGCAACATAAACATTCACAACACAACTGCTATGTACTGCCTGCACTATACTCTGCCCTGTAGGTCACTGTCTAGTAAAGAAGCAACTGTCTAAATCCTTTAAGTGAATGGAAAAGATACACCAACATTCACTTGTATATTAAACACATGTACTCTTTGATAAATCACTTTCCAGTGAAAAGGAGCATTGCAACATCTTGATGAAAGTTTCTTTAATTTAAACTATTCCACCTTTCAGTTCATTGTATATGTGCATTCTTCTTACATTTGGAGTACAGCCCCTCCCCTTAAACTTTGCTCAGACACGTGACATTATTTAAAATGTGTCCTTTTATCAGTTTTCTAAAGATCCTTTGCATTATAGGTCTTAAACTGTACATGCCCTGACAGGTATACCTCTTGAGGTGGTAGTGTCACATTTGTGATAGCTACATTTGCATAATTAGTATGTTTATGCTAAGAGATTTGATAAGTTGAAGTACAAGGCAAAGATGTTAAGATAATAACAAGTCTCATTATTTTGAAGAGACAAAGTTGTTGCAGACCGACATCCAGAGAGGTGTTTTGTAAAGCACAGGCAGAAAAACAACATTTAAGTTGTTGAATAGAAGCAAGTTTTAATATGTTGTAATGAAAGGGGACTATAGTGATCTCCACTTAGAAATGGCCACTAACACCACAAGGCAATGAAATTTAGTTCTAAAGATTTTTGTTTTCAGCTGAAAACCCCAGCTACTCATATTTGAGAGCTGTAGAAGTGGTCAGCTCATAACTAGTGACAACTTGTCGTGCACACGTTAAGTGTACAACACATTGAAGTTGATAGTTTTTGTTCTGAAGAATCTACAAAGGATTACTATATCAGTGTGGGAAGCTTCATTCCACACTACTCTCAAATTTAACTGTTCATTGTGTGAGGATGCATATATATTAGGGAAATTGAATGAATGTAAACATGGTTCACTTGAAGCCCATTTCCTCATATCTGTGCTTACCTCACTGTTGTAATATTCAGGGAGTTTTGGGGTGAGCCCTACATGGATGCAGGAAGTTTACCGTCTTCATGAAAGTATTAAATCAAATGGCGACAGTCCTGGTGTGTTGGTATAATAGTTAAGATCGCCAACTCATAAATAAAAGGTACAGGGTTTGATTCTGATTTTGGTTTATTGGATGTGCTTAAATTGACCCTTCAGGGCAGTTAGCCTAGTATTCATGTATGAACTTATTGTTACAGACTTGTTTCCATGTGTTGCATCTAAGCATTTAATCTGACATCTTTTAATTGTTTGTTTTACTGATTTTTTACTTTTTGTCTGCTTTCATACATTGTATCCCTTGCTTATTACGAGTTGGCTAACTTCAGGATACCTACAAAGTTGCTTTATGGCCAAGATACTAATTTACTTAGGCAGGATTTCTGTTCTTGTCCATTCCAGCTTTATGCAAGTTAGCAAGTCTGATGGCCTTAAATCTTTGGTAGGCAGTTGGTTGATAGTGGCATTGCTATAAATAGTTGTATGAAAAGTATTGCAAACTTCTGAAGACAGAAAGTTAAACTTTTTCTAAGACAGTACTGAAGGGTACAGTTCTTTCATGTGGGTAAAAATATATTTGTTGGAGGAAATTGGTTGAGAAAGTTAATTGTTTCTTTGAGTTTGCATTTTCCATCAGTGATGTTCACATACAAGCATTTTCCCAATTTACTGTTATATTTAAAAAAAAATTTGTGAGGAAATGCAGACTAGCTAGCTTCTGTGCACTTGCATGATTTGTGAGTTAAGCAGTAAGATGTGATAGTGTTGTATTGCAGTCAATTATTGGAATACTTGAGAGTGTGAAGACTGAAAAAAACAATGTCTTTTATCACCTGTGCCATTTTCCTATAAATGTTCCTACACTAGAATGCCTTACTTTAGGACATCGTCCCAAGTTTAAGAAAGTGAGCTGCTTTAACCAGTGTTATTGTGCTGCTGTATGTTGATAGTACTGGTACAGCTGAGTTTCATTACTAGCTTAGCATTTGACCTGTTCGTGTTGTGGTGAAAATTTTGCAGAAAAAAAAAGAAAATCTGTTTTTGGAACAGATTCTGTAGAAGCAAGAAGCTTGCCAGTTGAATACAGTTCTCCATCACAAAACCACTTTGGGATAACTTTTTTTACCTACCCCCATAGTGATGGCCTTTGCGGTGTCCCCATTCTTACCTGTTTGTGGCAGAGCAAGTCTCTGTGTTTTTGTGTTCATAACGAAGTGGCCAGTAGAAGCTTGCCTTAAAGAACACATTGCAAATTTTTTGAACTGTTATTTTTCCAAGATTTTTTTATACACTGTTTCCCATTTTGAATTGTTCGATTTAAAAAGTGTTACGAAACAGGCCAGTTTTAAGGCCTTTTCTGTATATTTGTACATAAATAAAGTTTTTTTTTTCGTAATGTGTGAATGTTTTTTTTTTTCCTTTCTTATAAAAGGGATATATGGTATATGTGCATTCAAAGGTAAGTTGAACTTTTTACATAATTTCCCCCAACACTTGTTGCCAGGGCAGCAGTTTGACATTGATCAGGTTAAGTATGTATTGTATACTGTGGTGCTTCCATTATTCATTTTGTAGCAGCTTCATGCATGACTTTTGTTTCTGTCCTTGCTGTGCATAATAAGCAAGGTAGTGAAAGAAGAATTAGTTTAAAAGCTACTTTTGCTGCTTCTGAAACCCACTGAGAATTAAAATTAAAATAAGTCTAATAAAGCTGCAATACAGAGAATGGTGTTAGCATTTAGACAGTTTTGAATAGACGGAATTACACCAGAAGTATTTATTAACAGAAGTAAAGACTAAAGTTATATCACAATGTAGAGTGTAGGTAAGAGTTACATCTTCCAATTCAAGGTCAAAACAGTGCTTGTGGACTTAGATGTCAACTTTATTTCTTAGGGAGAGAGTGGCCCTTCTAGAACACTAAAAGAATCAATTGCACAGATGTTTCTCTTGTATTTTACTTTGTTGGGAGTGTATCTACAAGTTACAAAAGCAGTCTCCCCTTTTCTATGTTGTACCAATGCTGATCCCATGTATATCTCGTATTGTTCTTTTTGTTTATTTTTGATATCTTGAGTGTCCTGTATCTCCCAGTTAAACAGAAGAGATGTTCGATATGTACTGCAGAGTTCTTCAGCCAGTGACTGTTACATCATTTGTATTGCCTTTCTTATCATTGAAGATGTTCATCGTGCTATGCTGCTGCAGTCATCACACTTGGGTTATCCTGCCGTCAGGCGGTCCCGCAGTCGGCCTGAATTCCAAAGCCTTGGTCTGGCGTCTGTTGTCGTCGCTTCTTCCCTGACGTCAGTGCGGCAGGGGTATAAAAGAGGCAGCCGACGCCATTTTCTTCAGTCTTTCTTGCCGTGCGGTGCCCGAAGCAGAAGCAGTTCGCAAGTGCCGGTCGGCCAGCTCCTGAGATTTTTTAACAGAATTTCAGCCGAAGTCTTCTATAAAGCTAAGTACCCCGTTGGGGAAACTTTTCTTGCCTCAGACTGATGTCAGACAAAGTTAATAATTGTATTTCTTGTGGGAAGCAAATACCTCATAAGGATTTTCATTCTTATTGTATTCCTTGCCTAGGCCCAGACCACGACGTTTCTGGTTGTCGGTTTTGCGCTAGGTTCAATAAACGCACTATTAAGCATAGGGCTGATACCGCCCGACATTATTTTGGCAGAAATTTCAACTGCATTATGTCGTCAGAACCTCCGACTACCGCTATGTTTAAAAAACGCAAGGACAAAGACAGGCAGCCTAGACCAGATACCGAGGTCTCGGTTAGGCCTACTGCTGGATCTTCGGTACTCAGTGAGGCGCCTACACAGCCCCTGACTACCGCAGATTTAGAAAATACAACTACCTCTCAGTCAGAATCTACCAGGCCACTGGAGCCGGTTCCTCCTCAACTCGCGGACGCCAGCCCTGGTGGCGATCCGGAGACTATGGACAGGCCTTCGGTTTCAGAAGGCGTCTTTAAACCGATGACTCTTTCCGTTAAGTCATACGCTAAGCTTCCAAAGGTTAAGAAACCAGGTCCACAGACTCCCATACAGGCCCCTATGCCTAAAAAACAGATGCTCAAAGTGGCGGAAGACCTGATTACCCTTTTCAGAGGTTCCCAGCCCCCTCCTGACAAAAGGCCTAGACTGGAGGAAGATTTACCTCCTCCTGACCAGGAATCCATTTCCTCAGCAGACTCTGAGGAACAGGATTACCCCTTCCCTCTCTATGAAGACTCAGATGCTGAGGAGTCTATTCCCTCTGTTTCCCACCCCGAAGACTTCTCTTTTGGGGAAACCCTGCACACACCATGAGAGAGCATTTCCACTGGGAAGGACAAGATTACTCTGACTCCAAGAAAAGACTCTGTGAGTTTCTTCTTTTGCCTCCGCATAGACCCCTAGCCATTCCTCCTGTTTTGGACATTCTGAATGATGTCTACACTGAATCCAGTCTAAATCCAGATTCCTTACCTCCAGCACCACCTAAACCAGACAGATACTATTGAGTCCCTGACTATGACAAGTTTTTATATAAAAGCCCTGCTGCAGACCCAGAAATCATTTCCCAGGGTCCCAAAGGGGTTAAGGCCTCTACTGCTAAGAATCCACTACCTGCAGAAAGAGATTCCAGGGCATTAGAAAGATGGGGGAAAAAAGTGTATACCTCTGCCACTTTGGCCATGAGGGCATTAAACTGCCAATTCCACATGATAAAATACCAGCAGTACTTGCTTACTCAGTTAAAACAGAAAATGATCCCTCAAACAGATCAACTAGATTTCAAAGGGATGCAAGATTTGTTGCATGCAGCAGAACAAGTGGAAAACTTACCTTGCAGTGTGGTTTTGCTTCTTTGGAGGCCTCATGTAGAGCAGCAGTCACAGGGTCTGTAATACGTAGACATGCTTGGCTAAAAGAGCAAACCTTACCAGAACATGTCAAAGCAAAGTTACTGGATGCTCCACTGCAAAAGGATGCGCTATTTGGTGTCAAAGCAGAGGAAGTTTTAAAAAAGATGGAAGAAAAGGCAAAATCAATGCAAACAGTTAAAGATTTTTTACAGGTGCAACCTCCTCGCTTCAGCAGAAACTGGCCATCAAAAAACTGGTCCTTTCCTGCTTCAGACAGACCCCAAAGGGGCAGGTACAGATGCCCTAGGGGCAGAGGCCAGGCACAGGGTACCTTCAGGCCTAGACAATGGCAAACAACTCAAAGAGGGGGAGATGACCAATCTCAACCCTTTAGAAAACAAACCCAATGACTTTCCTCTTTGCCTGCCAAGCATAATTGCCCAGGTAGCACCTCTAGGAGGAAAACTGGTTCTTTTCCCACACAATTGGCACATCATAACAAAGGACAAATGGGTTCTGGATATTACCCGAGGCTACAGATTTCATTTTCACACTTTACCATGGATGAGAGGCATGCCAAATCTGCCAACAAAGCAATGAGCAGAGGCACAAAAGCAAATTTCAGCTCTCATGAACATGAAAGCAATTCAAAAGGAACCTGCAAAAGAGCAAGGTCAAGGATTTTACTCAAGACTGTTTCTAGTACCAAGAAAAGACAAAGCCTGGAGACCCATCTTAGACCTTTCAATTCTAAACACCTACCTAGACATTCCCAAATTCAAAATGCTCGCACTACAGCAGCTTCTTCCCATGCTGGGCAAGGAGTCTTGGCTGGTAACGTTGGACCTCCAAGAGGCATACCTGCATGTCCCTATCGGACAAGATTGCAGAAGATACCTCAGATTTTTGGCAGGCACAACGCATTATCAATTCTGTGCATTGCCCTTTGGCTTATCTACTGCACCCAGAGTATTCACGAAATGCCTGGCATCAGTAATTGCATACTGCCGACAGCGAGGAATACAAATTTATCTCTATCTGGATGACTGCCTGATCCAAGCGGACAGCAAAGACATCCTACTACAGCATCTGGCATTTGTGACCAAGTTGCTAAGTTGCCTAGGGTACACAGTAAACAAAAAGAAGTCAAAACTAATACCCTCACAAGAAATCATTTTCCTGGGTGCCAGCTTGAATACAATGACCCAGATGGCTTACCTCACGCCAGACAAGCAAAAACAACTGGCTCAGTACTTCAAAAACATGGCAACTTCTACCCAGCTCACTGCAAGGAAATTCCTGCAGGCATTGGGGTACATGGCATCCTACATTCAACTAATTGCATATGAGAAAACTACAATGGTACCTAAAAAGTGTATGGTCCCAGCACAGACACAGCTTCTAAGCAACTAAAACTCTCATTCCCTGCCTTCAAAAAGAGTTTCTATGGTGGGCTCAAGCATGCCAAGCAAACAAGGGCCTTCCTTTTGTCTCACCTCCACCAAACAAATCTTGACAACAGATTCGTCAGACTACGCCTGGGGTGCACACATGGCAGGACAATGCATACAGGGCAAATGGTCTGCAAACCAAAGGCACCTACACATCAATCAAAAGGAGATGCTAGCTGTAAAAAATGCACTAACAGCCTTCAAGGACCTTCTGCATCCATGACAACTTCTAATAAGGACGGACAACACCACAGTTATGTGGTACATAAACAAACAAGGAGGGACGCACTCCTACCCACTATGTAGACAGGCAATGGACTTGTGGAACACAGCATTAACTTACCAAGTACAACTGCAAGCACAATTCCTGCCAGGAAAAGAAAACATTTTGGCAGACAAATTAAGCAGAAATTTGACAGACCCTCACGAGTGGAGACTACACCCACAAGTATTCTCAATGATAACTCAAAGGTGGGGACCGCCAGACATAGATCTGTTTGCCTCAACCAACAATTATCAGCTACAAAAATTTTGCACAAGGACTTACCATCCCCTGGCCTGGAAAGTGGATGCCCTATCATTCAGTTGGACAGCATTGTCAGTCTACGCCTTCCCACCTCTGTCTCTACTCACCCAGGTATTACTGAAAACCAGATCAGAGAGCCCACAGATGATCCTCATTGCCCCGGACTGGCCATGTCAATACTTGTACCCACTACTACGAAACTTGACTCACAGCCGTCCATGGATCTTGCCTCAGTTCCCTCTGCTGTTAACCCAACAAAACTCTCAGATCCTTCACAGTCAGCTAAGGACCTTAAATCTAGCTGCATGGAAAATACCTTAAATTATCAAACAACACTTTTCTCAAAGGACGTCCAGAATGTCATTTTGGAGGCCAGGAGGCCCAGCACCAGAAAAACTTACTCAGAGAAATGGAAAAGATTTTGTGTATGGAGCCAGGCCAGAAGCCTAAATCCTGGCATTCCAGATATTCCGCACATACTCCAATATCTAACTGAGATGCTACATAAAGGCCTTTCTTTCTCATCCATAAAGATCCATGCTTCAGCCATTTCAGCTCAATATGATATGGTTCCTCCCATTTTCTCTCATCCTTTGCTAAGGCAGTTTCTCAGAGGGGCAAAAAATATAAGACCCTCCAGAAAACCACCTACTCCAACATGGGATCTAAATTTTGTTCTGGAAAAGTTAACACTTCCTCCTTTCGAACCAGCCTTTTCAGCAGAGCTTCAATACTGGTCATGGAAGACAGCCCTGCTGCTGGCTATCACCTCAGCACATAGAGTCTCAGAACTGCAGGCATTTATGGCAGTGGAACCTTTCATCATTTTCCATCAGGACAGAGTATCTTTACGCACCAACCCTTCTTTCATGCCAAAGGTAGTATCCAGTGTGGCTCTCAATCAGACCATACACTTGCCCACCTTTTATACAAACCCACAGAATAAAGAAGAAAGACTCCTTCACTCTTTGGACATTCACAGACAGTTACGTTACTATATGGACAGGACAAAGGCCTTCAGAAAATCTGACCAACTCCTTGTATCCTATGCACCAGGCTCAGAAGGAAAGACTATTTCTAAACAGACCATCTCCAAATGGATAGCACATTGCATCTGCTTTTGCTACTCACACCACGGGAAAGCAGTGCCTGCTAGTATTAGGTCTCACTCTACCAGGGCTACAGCAACCTCAGCAGCCTTCCTCCGAGGAGTCCCAACAAAGGACATTCTGGAGGCAGCTACCTGGAGTTCAGTGCACACCTTCACCAAGCATTACCACCTTCCTCTGTACTCAAAAACCAGAGCTGGGTTTGCCACTGCAGTTCTGCAGGGCATCTTAGCTGCACCTAACCCAGTTTAGCTCCTACCACCCAACCATAGCTTTGGGACTCTACCCAAGTGTGATGACTGCAGCAGCATAGCATGATGAACATAGTACAGTTTTGTACCTACCATAAATGTAGATGTTCGAGTGGTTATGCTGCTGCAGTCCAGGTTACCCTCCCTCCATCCCCTCTTCCTAACAAGGCTTTTTTTATACCTCCATGTACTTCTACCTTTGGGATGCATGTCTATATGGTGTATTTGCTTACAACTAGTACCATTGTTTTGCACTAAGGTATGTTTTGCAAGCTTCTTATTTTGCCTTCTTAGTTTGGGGCACCTGACATCTGGGGCAAGAAAAACTGAAGAAAATGGCATCGGCTGCCTCTCTTATACCCCTGCCGCACTGACATCAGGGAAGAAGTGACAACCGACTCTGGACCAAGGCTTTGGAATTCAGGCCGACTGCGGGACCGCCTGATGGCAGGATAACCCAAGTGTGATGACTGTAGCAGCATAACCACTCTAACATCTACATTTATGGTAGGTACAAAACTGTACTTTACTTTTGCCCATGGTGACTAAATTCATCCTCTAGTACAGTTGTGCTAGGAAAGTAGCAATAAAATGCTTCCATTCACAGAGCCTTTTTGCTTGTTTCTTGAACATAGCATTAAGGATGGCAATATTTGTGGAAAATTTAATTAGGTCACAAACTTCAGGGGTGAGATGTCTTAAGTCCATAAAGGAAGAGATTTAAAAATAGTAGTGGGTTGGCAGAACTGTGGAAAAATAGATATTGAGAAGGTATTTATGCATGTGTGTGTTGCTTTATTTAGAGAGAGTAAAAGCATTTTTTTAAACTTGAGTTAGTGTTTTGATGCAGTTTTAGGTTGAGTCAGTGGTAAAAGATGTGTTATGGTCAGTAATGATAAAAACTGTTTGGATCTTGGGTTTTGGGATGTTACAGAGAAAAACTAGGCATGAGTCTTAAGGGGAGGACTGTGATTTGCTGTGGCCAAGTGCTAGTGCAATATTCAGAGTACTGTTTAATCAGTACTTTGGAGATCATACAAACTGACTGGTGAGTTTGACTTGTTTATTCGAGTCTTGTATAAAAAAACTTTGATGGTTGTGCCTGAAGAGACAAGTGTTTGTGTAACCAGTTGTCACAGTAAAACCTGCCAGACATCATATGTGCAAGGTTTAAGATTCAGGAGAGATTGTGTATCATTTATAACAAACTGAATACTAATTAACAGAAATGGAAGGTACGATTGAGAACTGGAATCCAGTGCTGTATGGAGGTACTAGGAGTTGAAGTAGTAAGATTCTTGGATTATATGAAAAACAAGATGGCATAATGGAGTATCAGATGAGGCTTTGCCATTTCCAAGGACTGAGGTTAAATTTGGAAAGTGAAGTACTGTGGAGTACTGTGGCGATATAAGAAGCTAGAGTGTAAGGTGTATGGAAAGGAGAAGCATGTGTTTGTGGAATATGATTATTCTGAGGTAATGTTGAAGACCTGCTCTTTTTAGACGCAATGTGTAAATGGATATTGAAGTTTAGACAGTCTTTTAATGGCCGTAGTGCATAGTAAAGGATGTTCTGCTATTCTCATGTAGTGTTCCAAACCTTTGAGTTATCCTCTGCTCGCTACCTCAACATCCGGACAGTGTACAAAAGCTTCTAGTCACTGCTAGGTGCATGGGATGTCTGGCATTGGCTGAGGAAGCATGGGCCATAAAAGTGACGTCTGCACATACCTTTCCTCAGAACTTCTCTGCTGCCAGTCTGTCAGCTCTTCCTGCCATTCCTGCTGTCAGATTTTCAAATTAAAAGTTAAGTACTCCATTCGGGAAGTTTTTTCTGTTTCTCTTGAGTCACAGCATGTTTGTTTAAGTTCATGTCAGCCAGGAAAGGAAAGTACAGGTGCGGAAGTCAAATCCCCCATAAGTAAGCCCACAAGCTCTGCTTTTTCTGCTAAGGGCCTGTACACGACCATCAAACCTGAGCAAATCTGTCAGACCTTCATACATAAGACACTCTGCAGTCTTCTACTCACCCTTAATATTTACCTAGAAAACCAGCATCTTAAATGCTTGATGCTAGCGATGGAGGGCCCATCTGCTCAGACTGTAAAGCCACCTAAGAATGTGGCTGAAGTTTCCAGGCCTGAACCTGATGCTACACCTCCTCCACCCGACATCCCTCCTGTGGCCGACATTTACCTGGAGGAACATTTGGAATCTGCCAAAATGGGTATAGCAGGTACCATTCGGGAGGCCATAGAACCTGGGGCAGAAAGCATGTCTGGGGAGGCCTTGCAGATGTTGGCTTCTGACTAGGGTGAACCTAGGCTCCTTACAGTCGTCCATACAGGCTCTTTATCCACTTCCGAATAAACCAAATCTAGGCTTGCCTTAGCTCCTACACCCTCTAGGCCTTCCCTCAAAAAGAAGCAAAAGACTAAACGTGCTTCCCTCCCACAAAAAGTGAACCGGACTGGCAGGCCTTTTCCCAGAGCCTATTTGATGCTTTTATGGCCCTAAGGCCTGCTATGTCTACTTCTTCACCGGCTCCCCCTCTTCTTCTTAGTCCTTGTCCTCAGGCTGATGACGCTCTCCAATCTGAAGCCGAGGATTCTTCAGATGCCTTTTTCGGAGATTCCCTTTCCTATATGTCCCGGATGTCCTCCCCTCTTGGGTATGGTTCCACAGAGGAGGACTCTGCTGAGACAGACTCCCCGGGAGAGGACCTCACCTTTGGTGAGACTGTCTGACAAGAGAATATTTTAAGTGGGATTTCTCTGAAATGTCAGAGGTCCAACAAAGATACTACGAGCTCTTGCAGATGGACACTCCTGCCACTTCTGCCATTCCTCCAATTTTACCAGCCTTATTGGATGCTTTCAGTGCAGCCTCTGTGACTCCAGATTCCCAACCACCTGCCCCTCGAAGGTCTGACAGATTCCATAAAGTCCATGAAGAGACTAAATTCCTGATTAAATGCCGTACTGCAGACCCTGGCACTATCTTCGTCTTTGCAGATAAACCATCCAGATTGCTTCCCTCCACCTCTGTCCTTCCCACAGACAAGGACAGTAAAACAATTGAGTGCATTGGTTAAAAACAAAGTCTACACATCTGCTACTTTGGCCTTTAGGGTGTTTGAACTGGCCCTTTTGGCTGAGGTCACTAAATTTTTGGCTGACCTCCTTGGGGTCACTAAATTTTTGACTGACCTCCCTGACTCACCTGCCAGGGCTCAAATGTCTAACCTAACCTCATCTCATCTCATCTCATTGCCTTCAAGTCACTAGACATTCTATTAGATGCAGCTATGATGTAGAAGGCTCTGCCAGATCTGCAGCCTCTGCCTCCATCCTTAAAAATACTCATGGTTAAGACTACAGCCCCTACTTGATGATATTAGGGCCATATTCCTGGATGCTCATGTGGATAAGTCTACCCTTTTTGGGGGTAAACTTGCTATTCAAGACCTTTCAAGAAAAGGGGAAGGAACTCCAGGACCTCAAACACTTGTTTGTCTCCCTTATCCCCAAATTTCAAAGAAACTACCCCACCAAAACACTCTTCCAAGCCCCCATTCCAGGAGCAGAAAAAGCACAAGGAAGCAGCAAACTCCTTCCAAGCCTGCTCAGACACCTGCCCAGACCTGTAGTCTGTGACCACCTGCCTTTGCTGTCCACAATCCCAGATTCCATTCCCCTGTCCATAAGGCACTGGGATAGGTGAAGCTCACTGTTTACACCAGCTTGGCGAAGCATTACCACAGACAAGTGGGTCTTGTCCATTATAGAAAAGGGTTATTTCATGACCTAGATCATTCCTCCTTCCTGAAGAGGCATCCCACACCCTCCCAAAGACCAGCTTCCCCTATTTCAGCCAGCGACAGACAACTCCTCTCTCAAAGAACCATACAACCCGCTCCTATGGCAGAACAGGGAAGGGGCTTTTGCTCCAAACTCTTCCTAGTACTAAGGAAGGATGGACCATGGAAACCTATAGTAGATCTCTCCCACCTCAACCTTTTCTTATAAGTTCCCACCTTCTGTATACTTTACAGACTCCTTTTGCCTTAGTTATGCCTCAGGGATTTCTAGACACTTTGGACATAAAGGCTGCCTCCCTACACATCCCTGTAAGGCCCAACAAGAGGAAATTTTCTGTGGGTTCCTCACATTTTCAGTTCTCTGCCTTGCCCTTTGGACTCTTTACAACTCCAAGGGTATTCACAAAATGTCTGGCCCCAGTTGCAGGGTCCTAGGGATTCAAATATTTCCATGTATGAACAACCTCCTGATATAGGGAGAATGTTCCAGATCCCTTATGCACCAACTGCGCAAAGTTATCTCAATCCTACAGGGACTAGGATTCAGTATCAATTACACCAAGTCGAACCTGAATCTCTCTCAGGACCAAGTTTTCCTGGGGTGCAAAATAAAGACAGATGCCATGAGGGGTGTTTCTTCCGCTTCAAAAGGTGGAAAACCTAAAGCAGTACCTGTCTTCTGTCCTCCACGCCACTGATTTGACAGCCAGATGGTATACCTTCATATGTTCAGTGTGCTTAAACATGAACTGTTTAGCCGAATTGTCATGCCGACTTCCCTAACTGTTCTAAAATATCGAATTTCGGCATTTCCGATCGCTCCACCGCTGAAACAAGTGCTACCATGGGTCAAAAAGGGGGTGAGGTTTTGTAATTCGTTGCTTTGGTTTTCATGATTTTCGAATTTCGCGGTTTGCAGTTCGCGGCAGCAGTGTTGATGTGGCCTGCCAAACTTATGAAGGTATAACCAGTCAGACAGTACCTCAGGTTACTGGGTCATATGGCTTCAGCTATCCCAGTGCTGCCATTGGCAAGGCTCCACATGAGAAAATTGCAGTGGTACCTGAGGTCAATATGGACCCAACATTCACACCCCTTGGACTTCAACATTCCCCTCCTTCCCTGCCTGAGGATGGAGAACCTCTGGTTGTTGGAGCAAATCACAATCAACCCAGGATTCCCCTTACAACCCCTTCACCCAGTTCAGGAGATGGATACAGATGCCTCGGATGTGGGCTGGGGAGCTGCTTTAGGCAGCCTGAGAGTGCAGGGTACCTGGTTTAACACCTTCAGGTGGGAGCACATCAACAGTGAAATGAGAGCAGTCTTTTTCGCCTTGAGAGGTTTTCTACATATCCTAAAACAAGGACCCCTGAAATTGTTCACAGGCAACACTACAGTTCTATGGCATGTGAATAAACAGGAGAACAAAATCCTACTTGCTATGCAGACTTGCATTCCAGGCCTGGGAACAGGTGGCCCAGCAAGGAGTATAACTGCAGGCAGTTTATATCCCTTCAGCACATAACACTCGGGCAGACACCCTGAGCAGGTCCATGTCACAATCCCATGAATGAATGTTTCATAGGGATCTGTTCCTGGGCCTTGTCCACAAGTGGGGTACACCACAAATAGATCTGTTTGTCTCCCCTGTGAACAGAAAACTATCGCTGTTTTGCACCTGGCTTCCCAGCCCCGTATTGAGGGCAACTGTCAAATTTTAAATCTCTTGTAAGGGGATGTTTCTCTGTGCATTCCTCCCTTCCCATTCCTTCAAAACGTCCTACTGAAAATCTAGCGGGACAAACCAAAAATCTTGTTGGTGACTCCCTTTTGGCCAAGACCGCATTTGTCCCCCTCCGCCTACATTTAGCCAGGGGCAGTCATCACAAGTTACCTCAGTGAAGCTTCTCAGAAAGGATAAGGGTTTCCTAATCCATCTCCACCTGGAATCTCCGAACCCAAGTCTGTGGGTGATAGAACCTTGATCCCTTACAGACACCTTTACACTGAGGATGTGCTAACAGTCCTGCAGGAGGCCAGGAAACAATACTCGGAGATCTTATTTTTCCAAATGGAAAAGATTCTCCACGTGGTGTCTGCAGAGACGGCTGGACCCACTGAAAGGAGAGGTCCCCTTAGTGCTGTCCTATCTGTGTGAACTCTTGCAAGCAGGACTGACATATTCTTCTGTTAAGGCCCACCTTGATGATGTTTCAGTTTCTCTGCCTCTTGACCCTCTTGCATCCCGTCTTCCTGCAAAGTTATTCTTCAAGGGCGTACTACACCTCAGGCCCCCCAAGGAAGCCAGTTCCACCTCCATGGAACCTGAACTACGTTTTAGAGAAGCTCATGGTTGCTCCCTTTGAACCAGCACCCAAAGCTTCCCTGAAGCACTGTACTTGGAAGACTTGTACAAATGGTGGCGCTGACATCAGCCAGGAGAGTGTCAGAGCTCCAGGCCCTCATGGAAACTCCACCTTTTCTCCTCTTCCACAAGGATAGAGCGACCCTGAGGCCCAATCCCTCCTTCATGCCCAAGCTTGTCACTGAACTGTCCTTACACCAAGGAATTCACCTGCCCACCTTTTTCCCACATCCCCAGAAAGACAGTACAAGAGCCTTGCATTCCCTTGATGTTCATAAACAGCTTAGATTTACCTTGACGAGACCAAGTCCGTTAGGAAATCAGATCAATTATGTCTCCTTTCACCCCAGGGCTCTGGCAAAAGTGGTGACAGAACAGATAATTTCTGCCTGGATTTTCAAAGCTATATCCTTTTGCTGCACCTACCATGGAAAGCATCTAAATTCAAAAATTGAGGCCCACTCCACTAGATCCATAGCTTCATCTAAAGCCTTTTTTAAAGGACTGGACACTTCTTCCATTCTAGAGGCAGTTGCATGGCCATCTGTTCATACCTTCACTAAGCACTATAGAGTGAATCATATCTCCAGGCCTAGAGTGGGATTTGCTAGGGCGGTCCTACATAGTTTCATAGAAAACAGCTCCATGCCACCCCCCCTCTCCATCCCTTTGAGCTCTGGAATGCAGTAACATGAGAATAGAAGAACATAGAATAGTTGTGTAAAGTCTTCCATGTTGCAGTATTTGTTCCCTCCCTCCTACCCCATTTCTTCAATTAAAATTATCCCTTCTTGGTTGGCACACAGTACTTGTACAGCTATCCTGGGACTGGAGTCCGATTGGGGAGTTCACTTCTGAGGAAAGGTACATGTAGATGTCACTTTTAGGGCCCACACTCCTTTGGCCAACGTCAGATGTCTCACATAACTAGCAGTGACTAGAAGCTCTTGTATACTGGCCGGATGTTCTGGTAGCTAGCAGAGAATAACCCAAGGGTTTGGAATACTGCAACATGGAAGAGAAGGACATCTATGTTTATGGTAAGATTTTACACAACTTTTCTTTTTCTGGAAGGTAAGGTGATGGTCTGCAGAAGCAGTGAAGAAAATGTAGATATTACCAGAAGAGAGACACTTTGAACAAAGGGGTAAAGTGACAGGTTAGGTAGAGCAAGTGATTTGGGGGTATGGGAGGAAATAGATTAAAGGAAAAGCAAAATAAAAATGGCACCCATGCTAACCCAAGAACAATATGGTTTGTTAAATCCAAATATTCTATTTGAAAAGTATTAACTGATACCTTGAAGGTAAGTAATGCTATTTATAAAAGCATGGTTATTAATTGGTGAGTGCAAGTGACTGCTAATCTTTGTGTAGCATGGATTTGTTTGTATTAAGTTCTACTTAATTTAAATATCAAACAAGTGTGTATAACAGGCTGAGTTTAAAGTTTTATTAAAATGATGAACGTAAAGGTTGATTAAATGTAAATGAAGTTGAAAGGCTACAGATACTTGGTCTGTGAGAATTCAAAATGCTGCAACTTGCAGTGGGATTCCCTTCCTCCTCTTTTCAGTAGATTTGTCTTCATCCATCCCATCAAACCTCCCTGTTCAGAATCAAATCAGATACTGTCTCGGAGGGTGGGGCATTTATTGAACCTGTTCCCCCAGATCCAAGAGAGATGATTTTATTCAAGATTCGTTGCGGTTCCTAATAAGGAAAGGACCTGGAAGACCGGTCTTTCACCTTTCTTATCTGAACCTTAACTTCAAAATCCCAAAGTTCAAACTGTTCTGTCTACAGTCTGTTACCTTTCATTTCACTTCTTAGTTTTCTAATAACTCTTGATTTAAACAATGCTTATCAAATTCCAATTCTTGAAGATTTCAAAACACTTTTACATTTTTCTGTCTGGTGTACATTTTCATTTATTTTTTTTACATGCCCTTTGGGTTGTAAACCACTTGCATATGTTTACAAAGTGTCTAGCTCCTGTAATAGGCCATTGCAGTTTACAGGGCATTCACATTTTTCTATATTGACATAACTGATTCTTTGCAGATTTCACAAGTTGGAACGAGTCTCTGGCTTAGGTAAAACCTTTTATCTCAGCCTAGGTATTCAGTAAGCATAGGGGAATCATCTTTAATTCTGTCTCCTGGGATATTTCTCGAATGTCTGTTGGATGTTCATCGTGTTTCACTGTTGCAGTCATTACACTTGGGTTATCCTGCTGGCAGGCGACCCACAGTTGGCCCGAGTTCCAAAGTCTTGGTCCGGCGTCGGTTGCTGTCGCCTCTTCCCTGACGTCAGTGCGCCAGGGGTATAAAAGTTGCAACTAACACCATTTTCTTCAGTCTTTCTTGCTGCGTGGTGCGCGAAGCAAAAGCAGTTCACAACTGCCGGTTGGCCGACTCCTGAGATTTTCAAAAATTGAGTTTCAGAACCGAAGTCTTCAATAAAGCTAAGTACCCCGTTGGGGAAACTTTTTCTTGCTCCAGACCAATGTCAGTAAAAGTTAATAATTGTATTTCTTGTGGGAAGCAAATACCTCATAAGGACTTTCACTCTTACTGTATTTGTTGCCTAGGCCCTGACCACGACGTCACTAGTTGTCGGTTTTGTGCTAGATTCAATAAACGCACTATTAAACATCTGTTTGATTTTGCTTTGCATTATTTTGGCCAAATATTTAATTACATAATGCCGTTGGAACAACTGATGACCGGAGTCTATAAAAAACGCTAAGACAAAGAAAAGGACAGGCATTCGAGGTCCAAAACAGACAAAGCCTCTTCTAGGCCAGTCACCGGTTCTCAGTGAGGCACTTTCGCAGCCCCTGACACCCGCTACCTCAGAGCCACAGGCCGCAACTGACAGCCACGTGGAGACACAGAGGCCTGTGGAAACTCAAGGTATTGGGCCTACAAAAACTATTCCCTCAGATGGGTCCAGAGCTGCTGAGCAGGCATCAGCGTCTGAGGGTGTTTTCAGACCTTCACAACTTACAATTAAGGCCTCTTCAGCAGCAAAGGCAAAATCAAAAACACCATTAAAGACAAGGAAACAAGTGTACAGTATTCTCCAGAACAGTCATCCATGCCAAAGAAACAGATGCTTAAAATGGCCGAAGACCTAATTACTTTAATCAGGGGTTCCCATCCCCCTCCTGACAAAAGGCCTAGGCAAGATGCTGGTTATGATTCCTCTGACCAGGTTTCTATTTCCTCTGACTCCCTCTTCTGATCAGGGATACTCTCTCCCTCCCTATGAGGACTCTGATGCAGAAGAGTCCATGCCCTCTGCTTCTCGCCTGAGGATTATTCTTTTGAGGAAACCCTGCACACCATGAGGGAGCATTTCCATTGGGAGAGCCAGGATTATTCAGAGACAAATCACAACCTTATAGGAAACAGTCCCAATGACTTCCCTCTGCAAATGCCAAGCACTTACCTTTTAACAGCTCCCCTAGGGGGAAAGCTAGCACTTTTCTCAAAAAATTGGCACATGATCACCCAGGACCAATGGGTGCTGAATATTGTTTCTCAGGGTTACAGGTTCCACTTCCACACGCTTCCAAAACTAAAAGGTATGCCAGACCTGCCACAAAACCAATGGGCAGAGGCACAAAAACAGATTGCTGCTCTTATGGACATGGGAGCTATTCAAAAAGTTCCACAGCAAGAACAGGGACAAGGATTTTATTCAAGACTTTTCTTAGTACCCAGAAAGGACAAAGCCTGGAGACCAATACTGGACCTGTCAATCCTAAACACTTTCCTGGATGTTCCAAAATTCAAAATGTTAACACTTCATCAACGTCTGCCCATGCTGGGCAAGAAGGCTTGGCTAGTTACTTTGGACCTCAAGGAAGCATGCCTGCATGTGTTCCAATCAGACAATCGTACAGAAGATACTTCAGATTCATAGTAGGCTCAATGCATTGCCAATTCTTTGCACTGCCCTTTGGCTTATCTACTGCGCCCAGGGTCTTCACAAAATGCCTGGCACAAGTACTTGCATTTTGCAGACAAAAAGGAATTCAAATATATCCCTACTTGGATGACTGCCTTATTCAAGCAGAGAGCAAGGACCTTCTAAAACATCTGGCGTTTGTAAAAACGATTGCTAATTTGCCTAGGGTACACAGTAAACAAAAAGAAATCAAAACTAGTGCCCTCACAAGAGATAATATTCCTGGGTGCAAGCTTAAATACAACTGCCCAGATGGCTTATCTCATGCCAGACAAAGGCAACTGACTCATTACTTTCAAATGATGGCAACAAAAACCCAGCTTCCTGCAAGAAAAATTCTGCAGGCCCTGGGCTTCATGGCATCCTGCATTCTACTAATTCCATATGCAAAACTGCATATGAGGAAACTACAATGGTATCTAAAAAGTGTTTGGACTCAGCATTGTCACAGCCTGGAGACAATCATTACTTTAATTCCCTGCCTACAACAGGAGTTTCGATGGTGGGCCCAGGCTTGTCACCACAACAAGGGACAGCCTTTCACTTTACCCACAGCCAGGCAGACAATAACAACGGATGCATCGGATTATGCTTGGGGGGCACATATGGAAGGAAAATGCATTCAGGGCATGTGGCCCAGGGAACAAATGCATCTTCACATCAATCAGAAAGAGATGCTAGCTGTACAGAATGCCCTGACAGCCTTCAAGGACCTACTACATCCAGGACAACTATTAATAAAGACGGACAATACCACAGTTATGTGGTACATAAACAAGCAAGGGGGCACAGATTCCTAACCCCTATGCAGGCAAGCCATGACTTTGTGGAACACAGCACTGACCTATCAAGTACATCTGCAAGCACAATTCCTGCCAGGAACAAAAAATACACTGGCAGACGAACTAAGCAGAAATCTCATGGATCCTCACGAATGGAAACTAAATCCACAGGTGTTCAGCATGATGAGGAAATGGGGACGCCCAGACATAGATCTTTTTGCCTCCCCTCACAATTACCAAATACAGAAATTCTGCACAAGAACTTATCACTTTCAAGCATGGAAAGTGGATGCTCTATCATTCAGCTGGAAAGGCCTGACAGTCTATGTCTTCCCTCCGATGCCTCTCCTTACCAAGGTACTCCTAAAAGTCAGACAAGAAAGGCCAAAATTGATCCTGATTGCCCCAGACTGGCCACGCCAACACTGGTACCCACTCCTAAGGAGCTTGTCTCAAGGCCCAGCTTGGCCTCTACCTCAAATTCCTCATCTTCTGACACAACAAAACAATCAGATTCTGCACAGTCAACTCAGAACCTTAAATCTGACAGCATGGCAGATAATGTAGCCACTCAGACTGCACCTCTCTCTAAAGCTGTTATGGATGTTATTTTAGAAGCCAGAAGGCCCAGTACTAGGAAATCTTATGTAGAAAAATGGAAGAGATTCTGTGCTTGGAACCAGGCACAAGGGCTCGAACCACTGGTCCCTAATATACCTCAGATTTTACAAATACCTAACTGAGATGCTGAACAAAGGCCTATCTTTCTCATCAATTAAAATCCATGCCTCTGCCATTTTAGCTCATTACAATATGGAGCCTTCTATTTTTTCACATCCTCTACTACGACAGTACCTCAGAGGGGCAAAAAATATAAGACCCCCAAGGAGAGCACCAGTACCAACTTGGGATCTCAATTTTGTTTTAGAAAAACTCACACTGCCTCCATTTCAGCCAGCCAGCACAGCTGATCTAAAATTCTTATCATGGAAAACTGCTCTGCTCTTAGCAATAACTTCAGCAAGAAGAGTCTCAGAGTTACAAGCATTAATGGCTTTGGAACCTTTCATCATTTTTCATCAGGACAGGGTCTCACTTAGGACAAACCCAACATTCATGCCAAAAGTGGTCTCCAATGTGACCTTGAACCAAACCATTCATTTGCTTACTTTCTACTCAAATCCACAAAATAAAGGGGAGAAACTTTTGCACTCCTTGGATATACACAGACAGCTACAGTTTTACCTGGACAAAACAAAAGCTTTCAGAAAAACTGAGCAACTGTTTGTAGCTTATGCTGCAGGATCACAAGACAAGCCTATTACAAAGCAGACAATTTCAAAATGGATAGGCCACTGCATCTGCTTCTGTTATGCACAGCATGGCAAATCAGTGCCTAAGGGCATTAGGCCTCATTCTACCAGAGCAGCAGCCACTTCTGCAGCTTTTCTCAGAGGAGTGCCAACCAAAGACATTTTAGAAGCTGCAACCTGGAGCTCAGTGCACACTTTCACCAAGCACTACCACTTACCTCTCTACTCTAAATCCAGAGCAGGCTTTGCCACTGCAGTTCTGCAGGGCCTGGTAGCCTCTCCACATCCTATTTAGACCCAGCCACCCAACCTCAGCTTTGGGATTCTACCCAAGTGTAATGACTGCAACAGTGAAACACGATGAACATAGTACAGTTGTGTACCTACCATAATTGTGGATGCTCGGGTGTATTCACTGTTGCAGTCCAGGTTACCCACCCACCATCCCTTTTTTTATTGCTGGGACTTTTCTGTACTTCTCAACTCTATACAACCTATGTGGTGTATTTACTTGTAGATGAAGAAAATGTTTATAGTTATACATGCTTGTATTTTGGCATATTTTTATCTTTCCAGCCTTCATATCTGGGGGCACCTGACATCTGGGGCAAGAAAAACTGAAGTAAATGGCGTCGGTTGCAACTTTTATACCCCTGGCGCACTG
The DNA here is from genome assembly GCF_019279795.1 of Protopterus annectens. Classification (NCBI taxonomy): domain Eukaryota; kingdom Metazoa; phylum Chordata; order Ceratodontiformes; family Protopteridae; genus Protopterus; species Protopterus annectens. The sequence continues at coordinate 205,421,091 of NC_056743.1, forward strand.
ACTTCAGGGAAGAGGCAATAGCAACCGACGCCGGACCAAGACTTTGGAACTCTGCCAGCAGGATAACCCAAGTGTAATGACTGCAACAGTGAATACACTCTAACATCTACATTTATGGTAGGTACACAACTGTACTTTACATCCCTCATTATGTTTTTACTTCCTCATGACAAACTGGAAAGTTGCAAATGGCAATTTCTGATATTTTCAACCAGACTCTGGCATCTACCAGGAAATATCTCAAAATTCTAGGTTTTGTGCCCTTTACTATTCTCATGATTAATTTGGCCACACTTCACGAGTAAAATTTAGTGGTTTATCATATTGGTTTGAACCAACACTAGAACCACCTTTCATTTTTGATTCCAATGCTGGAGTTTGTGAAAAAGGATTTACTGTGGTGGGTGAATCAGTTGCGTTTTAACCCTGGTTTCGCTTTTCTACTTTTAGCTGTGTCTGTAACCACAAATGTATCAGACATTGGGGAGTTGTGTCCAAGGGAATAAAAACACAGGTCCTGTTTGAACAAACGAGACATTTTAAAGTACCCAAATGTCAAAGTAATGATGACTCTAAGAAATGGTCTGCAATAGTTAAACCATCTTTGGACTCCAGGCCCTCCACAAGTAATCACAGACATCACTATATTGATGTGCATAAACAAGTGGCATGGTCCTACCCCCTTTGCAGACTAGGTATGGTATGCCCCTCCAGGCTACCTGCATTCCTTCAAAGCAAAACATTGCAGACAGGCTGAGCAGGACCGGGACAGGCCCTCACGAATGGGAGTTTTACCTGGTAGTCTTTCAGGAATTGATCTTATCTGTGGGGAGCTCCTCAAGCAGATCTGTTTGTCTCCAGCCACAACAGAGAGTTAAAGAAATTCTGCTTCAGGACTCCTTGCACGCAGGCCTGAAAGAAGTGCGTTTTCGTTTCCATGAATGGGAATGTTTCTGTAATCTTTCCCACCCTTTCTTCTGATAACCAGGGATGATCTTCGTGTTTCACAGTTGCAGCCATCACATTTGGGTTATCCCTGCCAGGGTAGCCCTCGGCCTGCCCGAGTACCAGAGACTTAGTATTTCTGTGTCGGTTGTTGTCACTTGACGACTGACGTCGGGTCATCAGGAGTATAAAGTAAGGAAGCCAAAGACATTACATCAGTCTTTCTTGCCGTGGAGCCCGAAGCAGTAGCAGTTCACATGAGTGCCAGTTGGCCACTACCTGAGTTTTTGTCTACCGAATTGAAGTTGAAGTCTTCTAAAGCTACGTACCCCATTGGGGATCCTTTTTTCTTGCACTAACCAATGTCAGAAAGAGTTAATTGTCTTGCGTGTGGAAAGCAAATACCCCACAGAGACTTCCACTCTTAGTGCGTCTGATATGGCTTCGGTAAGCCATCCGACAGCAGATCTTCCAAAAAAAAAAAAATGGACAGACAGATGGCACAGGTCCAAGCCTACCAATGCTTCCGTTAAGCTAGTAGTCAGTCCTCCGGTCCTCCGTTGCTTAGGTGCTTTCGCAGCCCCAGATACCTGCTTCAGTTGATTCGCGGGCTGCTACCGAGACCCTTTCGGAGTCCGGTATGCCGCAAAACTCTTCGACTAAGGATCCTGCGGTCTTCTGTACCTTGGATGGGTCCGGAGCCGCTGAGCAGGCACCGGCTTCTGAGGAAGTCCTTCGCACTACCTAATCTTGACCGTCTTCTTTCGTGACTACCGTTCTTTTAAAAAACGAGTTTCTTAGACCCAGGGTTCGAACCACACCCAAGAAATTGAAGACCCACTCTCAGGTGCCTGCTTCCTTGCCTCAGAGTCCAATGGCGGAAGACCTTATCATGCTGAACAGGGGAAGCCAAGCTACCAACTCCAAAAGGAAGAGAGATTTGTCTCCTGTAGTTTTGCCTGAACAAGAGTCAGATGACTGATGCATCTGAGTATGAAGACAATGCAACCCCTTTCCACTTATGAGGATTCTGATGCAGAGGGCTCCATTTCTTCAGCCTCTCCCCCAGAGGATTTTTCCTTTGGGGAAACCCTGCATACTTTAAAAGAGCATTTCCAATGGGAGAGTCAAGGCTACCCTCGGTCTAAAAAGAGACTCAGGGAATTTCTAGATCTTCCACAGCACAGACCCTTGGCCATCCCCCCAGTCCTGGATGTTTTCCTCAAATCCAGCTTGACTCCTGACGCCCTACCTCCTGCTCCCAGAAAACCAGACAGGTACTGTAGAGCCCCTGACTTGCACAAATACCTTTTTAAAAATCCAACAGCTGATCCTGAGGTCATTTTTCAAGGACCAAAAAGGATTAAAGCAAACTCTGCTAAGAATCCCACCCCTCTCAGACAGGGATTCCCAAGCTTTGGACAGATGGGGTAAAGAAGTATACACCTCATCTGTTCTTGCTATCAGGGCACTAAATTTGTCAGTTCCATATGCTGAAATTTCAGCAACATACCTTGAAACTCCTGAAACAAAATTCTTCCTTTCCTGCTTGGGCAGATTCTAAAGAATTACAAGACTTAATGCATTCCGCAAGTCAAGTAACTACACACACTTTGCACTCTGGTTTTGACGCCCTAGAAAGTTCTTGCAGGGCAGCAGTCACTGGATCTGTCATTAGAAGACGTGCATGGCTTAAGGAACAATCCCTGCCAGACCATGTCAAAATCATATTGTTGGATGCCCTCTTGCACAACGATAATTTATTTGGCACTAAGGGGTCTTAAAAAAGATGGAAGAAAAAGCAAAAATCTGTGCAAACAGTTAAGGATTTCTTACAGGTCCAGCCCCCTAGGTTCATCAGGCATTGTCCTTCCAATCGCTGATCATTTACTCCTCTGAGTAAACCGGTCCAGCCTAGGCCCCGTGGAAACCTCCCAGACAGCAGCCCCAAGGAATGCAGAGATCTGAGCAGTGGACTACCTCCACTTGAAAACCAGAGAGTTCTAAGCCATCCCCTTATGGTAAGAACTCACAATGACTCACCTCCTCAACCCCCCTCTGCCCACCTTCACTTACCCCTGGGAGGAAAACTCTCCTTTCATTCAAGCAACTGGGCCACCATTACCAGGGACCAATGGGTTCTGAACATTGTGTCTCAGGGATACAAATTTTCCTTCCACACCCTTCCAACCCAAACAGGGTTCCCAGATCTATCACCAAATCAGTGGTCAGAGGCTCAAATCCAAATCCTTTCCCTGCTATCTGTGAGGGCAGTAGAGCACGTTCCTGCAGAACAAGATAGGCCAAGGCTCCAGACTTTTTCTGGTGCCCAGAAAAGAGGACACCTGGCACCCCATCCTCAATCTACCCATTCTAAACACCTTCCTGATCCCAAAATTCAAAATGCTCACCCTCCAGCAGCTGGTACCCATGTTTTCCAAGGACGCTTGGCTGGCCACCCTAGATCTAAAAGAGGCCTGCCTCCACATTCCTATCAGGGAATCATGCAGGAAATTTCTCTGCTTCAGGGGAGGATCTCAACATTTTCAGTTCTCTACGCTTACATTTGGCTTATCTGCTGCTCCAAGAGTTTTCACAAAATGTCTAGCTCCAGTTATTGCCTTTTGCAGACAAAGAAATATTCAAATGTACCCATACTTAGATGACTGCCTTATTCAGGCAGACAGCCAGGAAAAGCTGCTCAAGCACCTGGCCTTTGTAAAGACCCTGTTAACCTCCCTGGGGTACACAATTGCAAAGAAATCCAAACAGTTGCCCACCCAAAAGATAATCTTCCTGGGAGCAAGTCTGGACACAGCATCCCAGATGGCATACCTTACATCAGAGAAGCAAATTTTCCTGACAGCCTGCTTCTCTCAGCTAGCCACCAGGCCCCAGCTATCTGCAAGGAAGATCCTGCAAGCTCCGGGGTTCATGGCATCTTGCATTCTACTCATTCCGTATGCCAAACTGCATATGAGGAAACTTCAGTGGTACCTAAAGAGCCTTTGGTGTCAACACTCTCAAGACTTGGAAACTCTTCTACCTATAATTCCTTGCCTCAGAAAGGATTTTCTTTGGTGGGCAACAACATGGTCCCACAACAAGGGACTGCTCTTCTCCCCACCCCCCGCCACCCAGACCCTCACCACAGATGCATCAGACTATGCTTGGGGTGCACACCTGGATGGCAGGTGCATACAGGGCCATTGGAGCCCACAGCAAATCCCTCTGCACATCAATCAAAAAGAGATGATGGCTGTGCAGCATGCCTTGATAGCTTTCAAACCCCTTTTCTCTCCAGGGGTTCTCCTGATCAGAACAGACAACACCACTGTGATGTGGTACATCAGCAAGCAGGGAGGGACTCACTCCTACCCTCTATGCAGGCTGGCCATGACCCTTTGGCTCACCGCCTCTTCCATGCATCTAACCTATTAGCACAATATCTACCAGACTCTCTGGCAGACCAGTTAAGCAGAAATCTTCTGGACCCACACGAGTGGCAACTCAACAGACGTACCTTCACCCTAATAACTCAGAAATGGGGCACCTGAAGGTTGACCTGTTTGCCTCCACACCAGCCATCAGCTCAGCAAATTCTGCACCAGGGAGCATCACTGCATGGCTTTGGAAGGTGGATGCCCTGTCCTTCCCCTGGGTCAATTTATCTGTCTATGCCTTTCCTCCCCTACCTCACATCCCCAGCATACTGATCTGAATAAGGGTGGAAAAACCAAGGACCATTCTCATAGCTCCAGACTAGCCCCGACAACTTTGTTACCCCTTGCTGCATAGCCTGTCCTCACCTCTTCCTTGGCATCTTCCTCAGATTCCAAACCTCCTGACCTAGAGGGAAGGGGAATTCATGCATCCTCAACTGCAGACACTCAATTTGGCAGCTTGGCTTATTCCCTAACCAATGTGCCATCCTCAGTAAACGGCTTCTGGATGTTATATGGGAGGCCAGACACCCTAGCACCAGAAAGTCTTATGTAGATAAATGGAAAAGGTTCTGCACCTGGATCCAGGCTAAGGGAGCCAATATGGCACAGCCCTTTCATCCTGGATTACTTAGCTGACCTACTACACAGTGGCCTTTCTTTCTCCTCTATAAAAATTCATGCCTCTGCTATTTCTGCTCATTTTCCCACTGAGCAGCCCCTTTTCTCACACACTTTGATCAAACAGTTCCTCAGAGGGGTAGCAACTTGAGGCCCTCCAGAAGGGCACCAGCTTGGGACCTTAACTTGTCTTGGAAAAGCTCACCCTGCCCCCTTTTAATCCATCTTCTTCTGCAGAGCTAAAATTTCTCTCATGGAAGACCGCATTCCTTCTGACCATCACTTCAGCCAGCAGAGTATCTGAGCTGCAAGCACTCATGGTTGTGGAACCCTTCATCATCTTCCATGCAGACAGGGTATCCCTCAGAACTAACACATCCTTCATGCCCAAGGTAGTGTCCAGTGTGGCTCTCAACCAATCCATTCATTTGCCCACCTTCTTTCCTAATCCCCAGAACTAGGGGGAAAGGATTCTTCACTCTCTAGATGTGCACAGACAGCTCAGATTCTATCTGGACAGGACTAAATCCTTCAGAAAGTCTGATCAATTGTGGGTTAGCTTTGCTACAGGGGCAGAAGGCAAAGCCATCTCCAAGCAAACCATTTCCAAATGGATAGCACACTGCATCCATTTCTACTACAAACAGCATGGAAAGCCTCCCCCCCAGGGGGTCAGGACACACTCCACCAGAGCAGCCTCCACCTTTGCAGATTTCCTCAGAGGAGTCCCCATCAGAGACATCCTGGAGTCTGCCACCTGGATATCTGTTAACACTTTTACCAAGCATTAGCACCTGGCTCTCTTCTCCAAATCCAGGGCAGGGTTTGCCTCTGCAGTCTTGCAGGGCATCTTAGCCAGCCCCTAGGTGTTCATGTTTCACTGTTGCAGTCATCACATTTGGGTTATCTGCTTGCAGTAGCCCTCAGGCGGCCTGATTATCAAAGTCTTGGGTCCGGCGTCAGTTGCTTTCTCATCTTCCGTGATGTCAGGTAGTCAGGGGTATAAAGCATGCAGCTGATGCCATTACATCAGTCTTTTTTGCCGTGCAGTGCCCGAAGCAGAAGCAGTTCGCAAGTGCCAGTCGGCCGACTCCTGAAATTTTTGTTTTCAAGTTTCAGAACCGAAATCTTCAACTAAAGCTAAGTACCCCATTGGGGAAACTTTTTCTTGCTCTAAACCGACGTCAGTAAAAGTCAATAATTGTATTACTTGTGGAAAGCAAATACCTCATAAAGATTTTCATTCGTACTATATTCCTTGCCTAGGCCCTGACCACGACATACCTCACTGTCAGTTTTGTGCCTCATTTAAGCAACGAACTATTCGTCGTCAGTATATTTTCGCTTCTAAATATTTTGGTACTCTGTTCAATTATCCAGATATGTCTTCAGTAAGCCATCTGACTGCCGACATTCCAAAAAAATGCAAAGATAAAGGCAGAAACAGGCCACCTAGGTCCAAAGCTGCCAACGATGCTTCTAAGCCAGTCACCAGTTCGCCGGTACTCAGGTGCTTTCGCAGCCCCTGATACCCACCACGTCAGATTCGCAGGCCTGTACTGAGACCCATTTGGTGTCCGATATGCCGCGAGATGCTTCAAGTATGGAACCTGCGGATGTCTCTACCTTGGATGGGTCCGGAGCCGCTGTGCAGACACCAGCTTCTGAGGGTGTATTCAGACCTACTGACTTGCAAATTAAACCAACGCCATCTTCTTCTTCAAGGCCTAAAACTCGAACCATGCCTAGAAAACAGACGCCCAGACCGCATGGTCAGGCCTCTATGCCTAAAAAACAAATGATAAGAATAGCTGAAGATCTTATTACTTTAATTAGGGGAAGCCAACCTTCCCCCTCTAAGAGACCTAGGACTGAATTTGCTTATGATACTTCTGACCAGGATTCTGAATTTTCTGTTTCCTCTGATGACCAGGATTTACTCTTATCTATTTATGAGGATTCTGATGCAAAGGACTTTATTCTCTCTGCTTCCCCCTCAGAGGATTTCTCTTTTGGTGAAACCTTGCATACTCTTAGGGAGCATTTTCGTTGGGAAAGCCAGGATTATTCTGATTCTAAAAAGAGGCTTAGGGATTTCTTACTCATGCCCCAGCACAGGCCTCTAACTATCTCTCCTGTACTAGACATTGTTGATGCCTTTTCGGAATCTAGCTTGGCCCCTGACTCTCTACCTCCTGCTCCCAAAAAAACTGATACGATATTACAGGGTTCCTGACTGTCACAAGTTCCTTTTTAAAAATCCTGCCGCGGATCCTGAGACCATTTCACAAGGACCCAAGGGCATTAAGGCTACTACTGCCAAATATCCTACCCCCTCTGATAGAGACTCCAGGGCGCTGGATAGATGGGTTAAGAAGGTATACACTTCTGCACCCTTGGCCATTAGGGCCTTAAACTGCCAGTTTCATATGTTAAAGTGTCAGCAGCATATTATTGGATGATTCCTGATTGTGCTGAAAATAAGGATTTACAGGATTAAATGCATTCTGCTGAACAGGTTGGAAAACATACTTTGCAATGTGGTTTTGATACTCGAGGCATCTTGCATGGCTGCTGTCACTGGGTCTGTACTTAGAAGGCATGCCTGGCTTAAGGAGCAATCCTTGCCAGATCATGTTAAAGCTAAATTGCTGGATGCTCCCTTAAATCAGGACCGCCTGTTTGGCAACAAAGCAGAAGTTCTTAAAAAGATGGAGGAAAAAGCTAAATCTATGCAAACTGTTAAAGATTTCCTAGAAGTACAGCCTCCAAGATTTAGTAGGCATTGGCCCTCCAAGAATTGTTCCTTTCCTGCCTCTTCCAGGCTTTCTCAGTCCAAACCCAGAACCAGCAGAACACCCAGGCTTCAGTCTCGGGGTACACACAGGACTAAGCAGTGGGGGGCTCCCACTTCCAAATCAGGGAGTAGTAAGAATCCCCCCTATGGTAAACTGTCTCAATGACTTAATTTTAAAACTTCCAAGCACTTCTCAACTGACTGCTTCTTTAGGGGGAAAGATTGCTCTACAGGCAAAAAATTGGGAACACATTACCCAGGGCAAATGGGTTTTAAATATAGTTTCCCAAGGATACAGATTTCACTTCCACACGTTACCAACCCAAACAGTTGGCCAGATCTCCCCCCAGATCAGTGGGCAAAAGCACAAAAGCAAGTACTCTCTCTCTTAAGCATAAAGGCTATTCAAACTGTACCAGAAGAGGAAAAGGGACAAGGTTTCTACTCAAGACTTCTGGTACCCAGAAAAGACAACTCATGGTGTCCTATCCCTGGACCTTTCTACCTTAAACACCTTTTTGGAAATTCCAAAGTTCAAGATGCTAACTCTTCACCAGTTACTTTCTATGCTAGGCAAGGATGCCTGGTTGGCAGCAGTGGATTTAAAGGTAGCCTACCTGCACATCCCAATCAGGGAATCTTGCAGAAGATACCTACACTTCAAAGCAGGCTACATGCACTATCAGTTCTTTGCACTGCCCTTTGGCTTATCTAGTGCACCCAGGGTGTTCACAAAGTGCCTAGCTCCAGTCATTGCATTTTACAGGCAAAGAAATATTTAAATATACCCATACCTGGACGATTGTCTAATTCAGGCAGAAAGCCAGGACATACTTCTGAATCATCTGGCATTTGTACAAAAGGTTTTAACTTGTCTGGGGTACACCATAAACAAAAGTAAATCACATCTGGTACCCTATCAACAAATGATATTCCTGGGAGCAAGCTTGAACAGAACTTCCCAGATGGCTTTCCTCATGCCAGAGAAACAAATTCATTTGACAACTTACTTCAAACTAGTAGCCACAAAAACCCTGCTATCTGCAAGGCAAATACTGCAAGCCTTGGGGTTCATGGCCTCGTGCATTCTACTAATTCCATATGCAAGACTGCATGTGAGGAAACTACAATTGCCGCAGACTGGCCACGCCAGCACTCAAACCCACTGCTGCGCAGCCTGTCACTCCTGTCACCATGGCACCTACCTCAGATCCCAACACTCCTGACCCAGAAGAATGGAGAATTCATGCATCCACAATTACAGACACTGAACCTGGCAGCCAGGTTTATTCCCTGACCTATCCTCCAGCTACCAGCCTAAGCAAACAAGTCCTGGATGTTGTACGCAAGGCCAGATGCCCCAGCTCTAGAAAATCCTATGCTGACAAGTGGAAAAGGTTTTGCACCTGAATCTAGACTAAGGGAGCCGAAACAGCACAGCCCTCCCTACCTCTCATCCTGGATTACCTAGCAGACCTACTACACAGGGGTCTATCTTTCTCTTCTATTAAAATTCATGGCTCTGCTATCTTTGCTCAGTACAGCACAGAGCCACCTGTCTTCTCACACCGTCTCATCAAACCATTCCCAAGAGGGGCTAACAACTTAAGGCCACCCAGAAGAGCTCCTACCCCAGGTTGGGACCTTAGCTTTGTGTTGGAAAAACTCACCCTATGCCCTTTGAGCCTGCAGCATCAGCAGAGTTAAAATTACTCTCTTGGAAAACAGCCTTGCTTTTGGCCATCACTTCAGCTAGAAGAGTTTCAGAGCTACAAGCACTCATGGCTGTAGAACCCTTCATCATTTTCCATGCTGACAGGGTCTCCCTCAGGACTAACGCATCCTTTATGCCTGAAGTGGTGTCCAGAGTGACTCTCAGCCAATCCATTTATTTGCAACCCTTTTTCCCTAACCCACACAACAAGGGGAAAGGATTCTGCACACACTAGATGTGCACAGACCGCTCAGATTCTATGTGGAATAGGACTAAATCTTTTAGAAAAACTGACCAATTGCTAGTCAGCTTCGCAGCAGGGGCTGAAGGCAAGGCCATATCCAAACAAACCATCTCCTAATGGATAAAATACTGCATCCATTTCTGCGACAAACAGCATAGGAAACTGCCCCCAAAGGGGAACAGGATGCATTCCATCAGGGCAATCTCCACCTCTGCAGCTTTTCTCATTGGGGTCCCCACCAGGGACATCCTGGAGGCTGCAGCATGGACTTCTGTTCATACCTTCACCAAGCATTACCACCTGCCTATCTTCTCCAAATCCATGGCAGACTTTGCCACTGCAGCCTTGCAGGGCATCCTAGCCAGCCCCAAATCTTCTTGACTCCTCCACCCTTTTCTTCAGCTTTGGGAATCAACTCAAGTGTGATCACTGCAACAGTGAAACACGAAGAACGTAGTACAGTTGTGTACACTTACCATAAATGTAGATGTTCGAGTGTATTCACTGTTGCAGTCCTGGTTTCACACCCTCTATCCAACTTGTTCCCCCCCCCCCCTTAACAGGGAATTTTTGGTATTTACTTTCTACTGGTAGTGGTCTTCCACCATAACCTAGCTCCCTATTTGGGGGCAAGAAAAACTGATGTAATGGCATCTGCTGCCTGATTTTATACCACTGATGACCTGACATTAGTCCTGCAGTGACACCGACGACGCAGAAATGCTAACCCTCTGGTATTCAGGCTGACTGAGGGCTACCCCTGGCAGGATAACCCAAGTGTGATGACTGCAGCCGTGAATACACTCAAATATCTATATTTATGGTAAGTTTACACAACTGTACTTTCTCACCAAAACAAAAACTTTAGGCTGTCATTGCCCACTTTACAAGGGCTTTCAATACTTTTGTGTTTTTTTGGAAAATATTGCTCCCTAGGAACATAAGGAACACAACAACTTTGTCATCTGTGGATTCCTTTACTAACCAGTACAAACAGATTCTTTCTCTTGGTCAATAACAGGATTTTCTAGGATTACTCTCCTGGGTTCTGATCCTTCTCCCTTCTTTCCTATGCCCTGGGGACCATCTCATATTTCTTAGGCTGCAGTACAGCAGTGATCTAATGATGAACACAGTACATTTCTGTAAGTAAACAGCATTATAGTATATGTTAAAATAGATCACTATTGCAGTAGGAACACCCTCCACCCCATCCCAACCCCTTCTTTTAGCTATGTTTTATACCATGGTGAGGTTATTTGTTGTTTCTTCATTTCCTAGCACATACCTAGCAGACGGGGCTCTAGCCTCCCTGGTTTTGAGGCAAGAATGCTTTGAAGATGCTATTCATTGTCTGATCCAGCTTTATGGGATCTTGAGCCATTCGTCTGATCTAGCTCTGCAGATGTTTTTCGTGTTTCAATGTTGCAGTCATTACATTTGGGTTATCTGCTTGCAGGTAGCCCTCAGTTGGCCTTATTAACAAAGTCTTGGGTCCTGCGTTGGTTGCTGTCCCTTCTTCTATGACATCAGATCGTCAGGGGTATAAAATATGCAGCTGACGCCATTACATCAGTCTTTCTTGCCGTGTGGTGCTCGAAGCAGAAGCAGTTCGCAAGTGCCAGTCGGCCGACTCCTGAAATTTTCGTTTGAGTTTCAGGACCGAAGTCTTCAACTAAAGCTAAGTACCCCGTTGGGAAACTTTTTCTTGCTCCTTACCGATGTCAGTAAAAGTTAATAATTGCATTACTTGTGGAAAGCAAATACCTCATAAAGATTTTCATTTGTACTGTATTCCTTGCCTAGGCCCTGACCACGACGTACCTTGCTGTCTGTCTGTTTTGTGCTTTAATCAGCGCACTATCCGTCGCAGGTATATTTTCGCCTCTAAATATTTTGGTTCTCGGTTTAATTATCCAGAAATGTCGTCTGTTAGCCATCAGACTACCGGAAATCCAAAAAGACACAAAGATAAAGACCGAAGCAGTTGACTATTCTCCTAAGCCAGTCGCCAGTTAGCCAGTACTCAATGAGGCGCTTTCGCAGCCCCTGATACTTCTGATTGGCAGGCCTCTACTGAGACCCATTCAGAGTCTGGTATGCCTCGAGATGCTTCAACTGTAGAACCCATGGATGTCTCTACCTTGGATGGGTCCGGAGCCGTTGTGCAGGCACCGGCTTCTGAGGGTGTATTCAGGCCTACGGACTTGCATATTAAACAGACGCCTCCTTCTTCACTTAGGCCTAAATCTTGAATAATGCCTAAAAAAAACCGACGCTCAGGCCTCTTTGCCTAAAAACAAATAAGAATGGCTGAAGATTTAATAACTCTAATCAGGGGTAGCCAAACCCCCCCCCCCTCTTTTCTAAGAGGCCTAGGACTGAAGTTGTTTATGAATCTACTGACCAGGATTCTGTTTTTTCTGATTATTCGGATGATCTGGATTTGCCCTTATCTACTTATGAGGATTCTGATGCAGTAGACTCCATTCCCTCTGCTTCCCCTCCAGAGGATTTTTCTTTTGGGGAACCTTGCATACTCTAAGGGAGCATTTCCACTGGGAAAGCCAGGATTTTTCTGATTCAAAAAAGAGGCTTAGGGATTTCTTACACCTACCTCAGCATAAGCCTTTAGCTATTCCTCCTGTGCTAGACATTGTTGATGCTTTTTCGGAATCTAGTGTGGCCCCTGATTCTTTGCCTCCTGCTCCCAGAAAACCTGACAGATACTCCTGGGTCCCTGAGTCATACAAGTTCCTTTTTAAAAATCCTATTGCGGATCCAAAGACTGTTTCACAGGGGCCCGAGGGCATTAAGGCTTCTACTGCTAAAAATCCTACCCCTTCTGATAAAGACTCGAGGGCGCTGGATAGATGGGATAAGAAGGTTTACACTTCTGCAACCTTGGCCATTAGGGCTTTAAACTGCCAGTTTCATATTGCTGAAACAGAAAATTATGTTGATTCCTGACTGTGTTAAAAATAAAGAATTTCAGGATTTAATGCATTCTGCTGAACAAGTTGGAAAACATACTTTGCAATGTGGTTTTGATTTGTTAGAGGCCTCTTGCAGGGCTGCTGTTACTGGGTCTGTGCTCAGAAGGCATGCTTGGCTAAAGGAGCAATCCTTGCCTGATCATGTTAAAGCTAAATTGTTGGATGTTCCCTTAAATCAGGATCACCTGTTTGGCAACAATGCTGAGGAAGTTATTAAAAAGATGGAAGATAAAGGTAAATCTATGCAAACTGTTAAAGATTTCTTACAAGTTCAGCCTCCTAGATTCAGTAGGCACTGGACCTCTAAGAATTGGTCCTTTCCAGCCCCTTCCAGGTCTTCTCAAGCCAAACCCAGAAACAGCAAAAGCCCCAGGTTTCAGTCCCAGGGGAGAGACAGGACTAAGCAGTGAGGGGCCTCCACTTCCAAATCTGGGAGTAATAAGACTCCCCCCATGGTAAACTGTCTCAATGACTTCCTTTTAAAATTTCCAAGCACTTATCAACTGACTGACCCTTTGGGGGGAAAGACTGCTCTTCATGCAAAGAACTAGGAACTCATTACGAAGGACAAATGGGTTTTAAATATAGTGTCCCAGGGATACAGATTTCGCTTACACACATTGCCAACACCAAGCGGGTGGCCAGACATACCCCCAAATTAGTGATCAGAGGCCCCAAAACAAGTACTTTCTTAAGCATGGGGGCTATTAAACTGGTACCAGAAGAGGAAAAGGTTTCTACTCAAGACTGTTCCTGGTACCCAGAAAAGACAACTCATGGTGTCCTATCCTGGACCTGTCTACTCTAAACACCTTTTTGGAAATTCCAAAATTCAAGATGTTGACTCTTCACCAAATGTTAAGTTGTCAATCTCGCCTTCATTCTTGCTGGATGGGTTCGGAGCCGATCCTCGGCTCCGACTCGGCACTTGCTAAGCTCGAGAGCTAATTTTACCAGCTCGAGGCAACCCTATATCCCATGATGCAAGGCGGAGACTACCCAGATCTCGTTTGCCGCTTCGCTAACGAGGTGCCTTTTTTTACCAGCTCCAGATAAGATGTTCTTCATTCCACATTGCTGCAGTCCTAACCATTGGGTAGTCCGCTGTCCAGTCGGCCCAAATACCAAAGTATATGGCTGACGTCGGTCAAGGCGCATTAGACTGACGTCAGTACGTCAGGGTACTAATGCGCATGACCGACGCCATATCCTCAGTCTTTTTTGCCGCATGGTCCGATGCAGAAGCAGTTTTGCGAGTGCAGGTTGGCGTTCTGAAATTTTCTGAAGTCGGAGTTTCAGACCGAATCAAAGTTGGCTAAGTACCCCGTTGGGGAATATTTTGGTTTTTTCTTGCCTCAGTATTTAACCGGATGTCAGAAAAAGTGAATAACTGTATTTCTTGTGGGAAACAGATACCTCATAGGGATTACCATACCTTGTGTATACCTTGTTTAGGGCCTGAGCACGACGTTGTTGGTTGCCGCTCTTGTGCTAGATTTAACAAACGCACTATTAAGAGAAGGTTAGACTGTGCCAGGTTAGTTTTTGGGAAGCGGCTTTGGAGTCTCAGGGAGAGACTTTACTGTTACAGGATGTGTCCTCTCAGGAGGTAGGCCAGGCTGAAGGGGCTTCTCAGGTGGCTGTTCTTCCCTCTCTTCCTAAGGTGGTTAGAGCCTCCCCTTCTGTTTCCAAGGCTTCTTTGAGAGGCAGGCCAGGTTTATCTTCACTGGGGGTTTCTCCTAGCTCTTCAGGATCTTTGCCTAAGAAACATATGCTTAAAATGGCAGAGGATTTGATTACTATGATTAGAGGTTCTATGCCCCCTCCTGATAAGAGGCCTAGGGTGGAGCCTGAGTTTGAGAGTTTTGAGCAGTGTTCGGAGGCTTCTGAGTCTTCGGCTGAAGACTTGCAGGAGTATCCTCCTTATTCTGATTCTGATGTGGATGATTCTACTCCTTCAGCTTCTCCTCCTGAGGATTTTTCATTTTCAGAGACTCTGCATTCCATGAGGGAGCATTTTAAATGGGAAGGTCAGGATTTCTCTGATTCCAGGAAGAGGCTTAGGGAATTCTTGTTTTTACCCCAGCATAGGCCTTTAGCTATACCTCCTGTTCTGAATGTGGTGGAGGATGTTTTTGCAGAGGCTTCCCTGAACCCTGATTCTTTGCCTCCTGCCCCAGTTAAACCGGATAGGTACTATAGGGTGCCTGAAGCTCATAAGTATCTTTTTAAGAGTCCTAGGGCAGACCCGGAAACTGTCTCTCAGGGGCCTAAAGGTGTTAAGGCTTCTGTTGTTAAAAATCCTGTTCCTCCTGATAGAGGCAAGGGCTTTGGATAGATGGGGAAAGAAAGTGTATACTTCTTCCACTTTAGCCATGAGGGCGTTGAATTGCCAGTTTCACATGTTAAAATATCAAAATTATCTCCTTTCTCAATTGAAGTCTAAGGTGGATGCTCTGACGGAAGGTATTGAGTGTAAAGAGTTGCAGGATTTAGTTCATGTGTCTGAACAGGTGGGTAAGCATTCATTGCAATGTGGTTTTGATGCTGTGCAGGCCTCCTCGAGGGTGGCTGCCACTGGTTCTGTTCTTCGTAGGCACGCCTGGTTGAGGGATCAGAATTTAGCTGAGCATGTTAAGACAAGGATTTTGGATGCTCCTTTACAGTCTGACGTGTTGTTTGGTTCGCCTGTGGAAGCAGTTTTAAAGAAAATGGAGGACAAGGCTAAGTCTATGCAAACTGTTAAAGATTTTTTGCAGGTGCAGCCTCCGAAGTTTAGTAGAAATTGGCCTACTAAGGGATGGACATATCCTGCTTATGATTCCCAGTCTAGGGGTAGGTCTAGACGTGGTAGGGGCAGAGCTCAAGGTTCTTTTAGGCCTAGAACAGGAGTTCACCTGCTCAGACTTCTGGTGAGGGCAGGGGTCAGTCCTTTCGTAAACAGACCCAATGACCTGCCTTTTCAGCTGCCAGTACATTCTCGCCTGGCAGCACCTTTGGGAGGAAGGCTGGCTCTTTTCAAAGAAAATTGGGATTTAATTACCCAAGACAGATGGGTTTTGGATATCATTCACCACGGTTACAGGTTTTATTTCCATACCTTGCCTCCTTTCAAAGGCATGCCAGACATTCCTCCTCTGCAAAGAAAAGAGGCTCACAAGCAAATTTCTCTGTTACTCCAAATAGGGGCCATTCAGCCAGTCCCTGTGCCAGAAAGGGGCCTAGGATTTTATTCTCGCCTGTTCCTAGTACCAAAGAAGGGGACACGTGGAGACCAATTTTGGATTTATCTATCCTCAACACTTATCTGGACATTCCCAAGTTCAAAATGTTGACGTTACAACAGCTTTTACCTCTGCTGGGCAAAGATCACTGGATGGTAACTTTAGATCTCAAGGAGGCTTACCTTCATGTGCCTATCAGACTAAGTTGCAGGAAGTATCTGCTTTCGAGCTGGAAATTCCCATTATCAGTTCTCTGCATTGCCCTTTGGCTTATCTACTGCGCCCAGAGTATTCACAAAGGTTCTGGCTCCAGTGATAGCTTACTTCAGGCTAAAAGGAATTCAAATCTATCCTTACTTGGACGACTGCCTGATTCTGGCTCAAGAAAAGGAAGACCTTTACAGCATTTGGAATATGTGATAGCAGTGCTAAGATGCCTAGGGTATTCTGTGAACGAAATAAAGTCCAGTCTAGTACCCTCTCAAGACATGTGCTTTCTGGGTGTGAGACTGAATACAGCAGCCCAGATGGCCTTTTTAACCCCGGACAAACAAAAGAATCTTTCCATTTACTTCCATCAACTATCTCTTCAGTCCGGGCTGACTGCAAGGACAGTCCTTCAAGCCTTAGGGTTCATGGCATCTTGTATTCTGGTGCTTCCCAATGCCAAACTGCATATGAGGAAGCTGCAATGGTATCTCAAAAATGTATGGACACAGCACTGCCAGGATTTGGACACTGTCATTCAAATAATACCTTGCATTCAAAAGGAATTTTTGTGGTGGGCTCAGGAATGTCACCTAAACAAGGGACTCTCTGTGACCCGGCCAGAGGCGAGTCAGATTCTGACAGATGCCTCAGACATTGCTTGGGGAGCTCATCTAAATGGAAAGTGGATACAAGACAAGTGGCCTGCCAGACTACAGCATCTACATATCAACATGAAGGAGATGTTAGCAGTCCAGTTTGCATTAATGGCTTTCAAGGAGTTACTTCTTCCAGGGCAGGTGTTGATTCTAACAGACAACACAACTGTCATGTGGTACATCAACAAACAAGGGGGAACACATTCTTACCAGTTATGCAGGCAAGCAATGATTTTATGGGAGACTGCGCTCAGCTTGCAACTAACTCTTCAGGCAAGGTTTCTGCCGGGAGCACAGAACTCCTTAGCAGATGTGTTAAGCAGACAAATCATGGATCCCCACGAGTGGAAACTGGATCTTCATGTATTTTGGAAACTGACAGTGTCATGGGGAACTCCAGACATAGATCTGTTCGCTTCTCCACTAAACCACCAGCTGCCAAAGTTTTGCACAAAGAAGTTTCATCACACAGCTTGGAAAGTGGATGCTCTTTCTTTCAGTTGGAAAAATCTTCATGTGTATGCCTTTCCACCTCTGCCTCTTCTCACAAAGGTGCTCCTAAAGGTCAGACAAGACAAGCCAAGGATGATTTTAATAGCTCCAGATTGGCCTCGGCAACACTGGTACCCATTACTGAGGAGTCTGGTAAGGAAGCCTCCATGGCCTTTACCTTTGATTCCACACCTGTTGTCTCAGAGGGACGGTCACCTGCTCAATGTCAAGCTTCACTCTCTTCATCTAACAGCCTGGCATATTCTGTTTTGAAACACAGCAGGTCTCAACTTCCTCAACAAGTTTTAAATGTGATTATGGAAGCCAGAAGACCTAGTACAAGGAAAGTGTACGCAGAAAAATGGAAGAGATTTTTATTTTGGAGTGCAGCAAAGAATTTGGAGATTTCTGAGCCTAATTTGAGTGTGGCTCTTCAATATCTTACTGAGTTATTGGACAAAGGTTTGTCTTTCTCTTCCATTAAGATTCATGCTGCAGCAATTTCAGCTCACTATGATTGTGACCCACCATTGTTTTCGCATCCTTTGTTCAAGCAATTTCTTAGAGGGGCAAAGAATATAAGACCCCCACGTAGAGCTCCTACTCCTGCTTGGGATCTCAATTTTGTGTTGGAGAAACTTACTCTACAACCTTTTGAGCCTGCGGCTACTGCTGAATTGAAATACTTGTCATGGAAGACTGCTTTTTTGTTGGCCATTACTTCTGCAAGAAGGGTTTCTGAATTGCAGGCCCTTATGGCGGTAGAGCCTTTTTTGATTTTCCATAAGGATAGGGTATCATTACGTACTAATCCTTCTTTTATGCCTAAGGTGGTTTCTAGTGTGGCTTTAAACCAAACTATTCATTTGCCTACTTTCTATGCAGATCCCCAAAATAAGGGGGAAAAGATTTTGCACACTTTATATGTGCACAGGCAGTTGCGTTATTATTTAAGCAGGACTAAAGATTTTAGGCAGTCTCAGCAGTTGTTTGTTTCTTTTGCTTTGAGTTCTCAGGGCAAGCCTGTGTCAAAACAAACTATTTCTAAGTGGATTGGGTTTTGCATTGCATTTTGTTATTCCCATCATGGCAAGGAGATTCCAGCTGGGATTAGGCCTCATTCCACTAGGGCTACTGCCACTTCAACAGCATTTCTAAGGGGAGTGGCGACTAAGGATATTTTGGAGGCAGCTACTTGGAGTTCAGTGCATACTTTCTCTAAGCATTACCACCTTCCTCTCTACTCTAAATCTAGGGCTGGTTTTGCCACAGCTATTTTGCAAGGCATGTTGACAGCTCCTGCTTCCTTATGATTTGCCAGCCTCCCTTACCTCTGCTTTGGGATTCTACCCAATGGTTAGGACTGCAGCAATGTGGAATGAAGAACATAGTACAGTTTTGTACCTACCATAAATGTAGATGTTCGAGGATCCACATTGCTGCAGTCCAATTTACCCTCCCTCCTTCCCCTCTGTGTTTAGGGGTGGTTGTGTGGGTGAGGTTATACTCTTGTAATTTTGTATATATTGTACATATTTTTGGTGCAGGACTGTTTGGTGTTTTTGGTTTTGGCCTTGTCTTTTTAGGGTCTTCTGACATCTGGGGCAAGAAAAGACTGAGGATATGACGTCGGTCATGCGCATTAGTACCCTGACGTACTGACGTCAGTCTAATGCGCCTTGACCGACGTCAGCCATATACTTTGGTATTCGGGCCGACTGGACAGCGGACTTACCCAATGGTTAGGACTGCAGCAATGTGGATCCTCGAACATCTACATTTATGGTAGGTACAAAACTGTACTTTACTAAATATAAGACTTTAGTCTACCCCCTTTAAATTTTCATATCTATAGTTGTTTTTTGTTAACCTTAACGCTTACTTTAACCCTATTCCCGTTAGTGTTCCTTTTTTTTCGAGTTATTTATCCCCTTTCCCTAGCTTAGGCCTTAGGCCTTCCCCTTCCTAAATTTTTTCCTGTCAGGGATTGTTTGTGTCTGACTGTGTGTTATCCCTGTCTAGTTTAAATTGTTGGATTGGGTGTTTTTGTGTGTGTGTGTTAGTGTTTTGTGTTTCACAACCTGTGTTTCCTCGACAGTTATGTCGAAGGACACAGAGGTCTCAGGCTTCAAGAAGTGTGACTCGTGCTGTCAGAAGATGTCTCTGACAGACAGTCACACTTCTTGTGTTTACTGCCTGGGGCCTCTGCACCTGCAGGACTCTTGTGCTATCTGTCATGCCTTCAGCCCAAGAGTCCTGCAGGAGCACAGAAATAAATTTATATTAAGGGGCTTATTAAAGCCTGAGAGCTCCCCGACTAAGTCGGCGCCAGGGAAGCCCTCAAAACCTATTAAGCCTTCGGCTGAAAGTTCCAAGCTGTCGGCTTCTGGTTTGTCTTCACCAGGGTTGAAATCGGCTCTGGCCGGAGCCGATCCTTCCACCATAGCAGTCACAGCATCGGCTCCATCCGGCACCGATACTGCCCAATCTAGACATTCAGTGTTGGCTCCGGCTGGAGCCGATGTATCCTCGGCTCCGTTGGCTCCATTGATCTCTAAAAAGAGATCTCGTTCCCCCTCAGAGTCGATACGTTCGGCTCCGAGATCACCCCTGCTCTCGGAGCGGAGCCATCGGAGCCGTTCTTCTCTGTCGTCCAGGCTGTCTGATCATGACCTCGAGAGAGTGGTGAGTAGACTATTAAAATCTCAGGCATTGGCCCAAATACTCCATAGCCCGTCTCAACAGACGGTAGCTATTTCACATCCACCAAACATTCCTCTTTCGACTCTCTTACAGAGCTCGGAGCCGGAGCTCCTCGGAACCGTCACCGTTGTAGCTTCGGAGCCGATACCACCCCTTTTGGCTCCGTCGTCCTCTGCTCCGATTTCCTCCTTGAGGCCTTCATTGGAGGGATCCGGGCGTCTGGTCTCTCGTCGGCTCCGAGGGGGCGAGTGGCATCAGACCCTTGTCCGACCCCGTTCTCCCTCTCGGAGCTTTGGCGTTGGTGAGCTCAGCCCCGACATCTGCCTCGGAGCCTTCCCTCTCGGTGAAGCCTGGGGTTCCTATCTCTTCGGAGCGGGAACTTTCTGGTCTCTCTGACGGGGGAGCCTTCGAGGTGATGAGGAGTGTACTAGCCCCTGGGCTTAGTCAACGGACAGTTCCATCAGCTCCTCCCACTACAGTGCCTGCTGACGTCTCTTCCCACTCTCTTGCTCCCGGACCCAGAGATCCAACGCCTCAGGTTTCCCCATTGGGAATATCTTCCTCTTCCGAGGCTTCTCCTGATCCGTCAGGTGAACCTCCGCGTAAGAGGACATGTAAGAGGAAACATCTAGACTCCCCCGAGTCTATTACATCTGATACTGACCTGGATGAGTCGGAGGGATCCCCAAGGTCCTCCTCTGAGGATGTCTCTTTCTCAGACATCCTTGAACTCCTTAAGCAGAGGGGGAACTGGCCCTCCCTTAATCCTTCCGAGGACGAGTCAGTATACCTGGAGGCGTTCGGATCTCGACCCTCCACCTCCTGGGTGTCTCCGCCTTTCGACCCTCTTATGGAGGTAGTGGCTTGGAAGGCGTGGTTGGCTCCGGATTTGGTGGAACCTATCCCTAGGAGGCCTTCAAAATTCATTACGGCCCCACCAGATAGACAATATTTGACAAAGGGTGTCCCAGTTGATGCCATGGTGGTGGCTGCTGCCACCAAGAAGGAACTAGCTGATCCTTCAGTACTTGTCCATCCTCCTAACAAGGATTCTAGGACTATGGACAGGTACGGCAAGCGGATATTTTCTTCAGCGATTTTTGCCATGAGATCGCTGAACTACTTGTGCCACTTCACCTGCCTTCAAAGAGATGTTCTTAAAGAGTTGGGAGAAGTTTTACAGGATCCGTCAGCTGCTGGGTCTCAGGATAAGATTAGCTCACAGCTAGGAATCCTTAACTCCATTGTTAACTCCTCTATGCGGCTCATTTCTTATGCAGCCAATGGAGCGAGTAGGGCCGCAGGCACAGGAGTGGCTTTAAGGCGTCAGTCCTGGATGCGGCTTTGTAATTTTGCAGACCCCTTCAAGGCATCCTTCACAAACTCCCCCTTTTGATGGTTCGACCTTGTTCGGACCTCAAGTGAAAGACACTTTGACTAGATGCGAACAAGATGGCAAGACTCTTTCTGTCAGGAGTCCGTTCTCCACCCCTTCAAGACCTTACCCCAAAGGACAGAAGGGAGGGAAAATGTGGTTCCAAATCTCAAGGAGTCACACCTGACGACGAAGTCAGTTTACCCCAGAGGCAGAGGGGTAACAATAGACGCCCTAGGGGCAGAGGGGGTCCGCAGAATCAGGGTAGCAGAGAGCCTCTTTCTGACAAACCCTTCCAGCTTCTCTGAGATGTTGCCCGATTGTCCGCCTTCGGAGGCAGTCGGCGGAAAATTATCGCTGTACCCAATAGCCTGGCTTTCCCTTTCTCAAGACAAATGGGTACAGTTGATTATATCCGAGGGTTACAAAATTCCCTTTATTCAAACCCCAATTCAGCAAAAGGGAACCCTTCCAGACGTTCCACCCGGTCTAAGGGAACTAGCAGTACTAGAAATATCAAAACTGCTAGTAAAAAGAGCCATCCAGCCAGTCCCAGTGGATCAAATAGGATCCGGAATCTACTCAAGGTTCTTTTTAGTTCCAAAAAAGACAGGGGACTGGACACCAATATTAGATCTGAGCAAACTAAACAAGTTTGTGAAGAAATCAAGGTTCCGAATGGTCACGATTCAGTCCATTCTACCCTTTCTGGGCAAGGACAATTGGATGTGCTCGATAGATTTTCAGGATGCGTACTATCACATAAAAATTCACAGACGCTCCAGAAGATTTCTCCCCTTTCGGCTGGGGACCAGTCACTTCCAATTCAGAGCCCTGCCCTTTGGACTCACTACAGCCCCCAGAGTGTTCACCAAATGTATGGCAGTGGTTACGGCTCACCTGAGACGTCAAGGATTCCAGGTGTTTCCATATCTAGACGACTGGCTCCTCACTGCCACCACCAGGCATCAACTTCTCCAAGTCAGAGATTACACCATTCACATTTGCAGAGGGCTAGGGATTTCTATAAATTTTGAAAAATCTGCCTTGTCGCCTTGTCAATCTATTACTTTTATAGGTGCAAAATTGGACACCGTACAACTTTCAGCAAAGTTAACAGACCAAAGGATCTTGGACATTCAAAGACACGTCCAGGTGATTCTTCTCAGCAACAGAATTCAGGCCAGATTTTCTCTGAAAGTATTGGGTCTTATGGCAGCCGCCATAACACTTCTTCCCTTTGCCCGCTTTTACATGCGTCTTCTACAATGGATGCTATTCGCCCAATGGTCTTTTCAACAACTTCCCATGCGTCACAAGATCATAGTAACTCCAACTTGCAAAAGGCATCTGACCTGGTGGATATCGTCCCCTCAAGTCCATCAGGGCAGACCTTTTGTTCCTCCTGCCCCAGTTGCCACGGTTACATCGGACACCTCCCTGATCGGGTGGGGGGGGCATTATCAGGGCAGAATGGTCCATGGCACTTGGCAACCTTTCGAATACCATCAGCACATAAATGTCCTGGAGATGAGAGCGGTGCTTTTAACGTTGCAAGCCCTCAACGACTCTCTTCCCCTGGGAACTATTGCAATCCAAACGGACAATATGTCCGTAGTGTGGTATATCAACAAACAGGGCAGAACCAAGTCCTATCCACTGTGTCGAGAGGCTCTCAGACTTTGGCAATGGACAATCTCTTCTTAGCGGTTTCTGATAGCAACGCATATCCCCAGGAAATCCAACATCATAGCGGACAGATTGAGCAGAGCTATTCTCATGCCTCACGAGTGGTCTCTCAAACAATCAGTGACGGAAGAGATTTTTCAGAAGTGGGGCCTTCCTTGCTGCGACCTTTTTGCTACACCTCAAAACAGCAAATGCCCAGACTTCTTCTCTCTCTTCCCCCCAGAGGCGCTCTAACCCAAGATTGGCCCCGGGGACTTCTTTATGCCTTTCCCCCCTTTCTGCTGATACCTCAGCTAATTCAGAAAGCAACCACCTTGAGAGCCAAGTTGATTCTCATTGCCCCTTATTGGCCTCGACAGATATGGTTTCCGTTCCTACATCGTTATCTCTTGGTGCAGCCATGGCATCTGGACCCAGTTCCAGATCTTCTGACCCACCAGTCGGGGCAACTGCACCAATCCATACCTTCTCTCAACCTCACTGCTTGGTTGCTCCACTTCCATCCTTAGCCAGGCTTCCTATGATTTCTAATCCCGTCCGGGATATCATAGTTGCTTCCCTAAAATCTTCTACCAGAAAGATTTACACTAGTAAATGGCGACGTTTCTCTTTCTGGGCAAAAGCTAGGAACATAGACCCCTATACTGCTCCGATTCATTCGGTCTTGGACTTCCTAGCTGAGATTTTTCATTCAGGATCCTCTTCTTCCACAGTGAAAGTTCAACTGGCAGCCATTTCTAATTTTCATATAGGCCTTTTGGACCACAACATTATGTCACATAAACTTTGCAAGGCATTCCTTCGGGGTATCTTTTTACTTAAACCTCCGATTAGAGACCCCCCACCACAGTGGAATCTAAATTTAATTTTAACATCCTTGATTCTTCCCCCTTTCGAACCTGCAGCTGCCTGTTCTTTGAAATTTCTTTCTTGGAAGACACATTTTCTAGTCGCCATTACTTCTGCCAGGAGAGTATCTGAGCTTCATGCTCTCTGCATTTGTCCTCCCTATTTAATATTCCACAAAGATAGGGTATCTCTAAGGACTAATCCGTCTTTCTTACCAAAAGTGGCATCGCAGACGAACCTAAATCAATCCATTGATCTTCCAGTGTTTTTCCCGAATTATTCTGATAGAGCGGAACAAAAGTTACATTGTCTTGATGTTCACCGCCAGCTCAGATATTATCTGGACAAAACTAAACTTTTTAGGAAATCTGATCAACTGTTTCTATCCTATGCAGAGAACAGGAAAGGCCTTCCAGTTTCCAAGGTGACTTTATCTAGATGGCTGTCTTCTGTGATCACTTACATTTATCAGCTCAGAGGCAAAGAGTTGATTTCTAAGCCAAAAGCCCATTCTACCAGAGCTCTAGCTACATCGACAGCCTTTCAAGCTAGACTTCCAATAGACACTATTTGTGCAGCAGCCACATGGGCCTCTCCTCATACCTTTGTTTCACATTACAAATTAGACTTGGCCTCCAGAGACAGAGCGAATTTTGGTTCCACCGTTCTCAAGAGTCTGTTCCATTGAGCCACCCAGGATAGAGGTGCTAGGGACGCGGTCCCATCCAGCAAGAATGAAGGCGAGATTGACAACTTAACATTTAGAAGTTATGTACCTACCATAACTTTCCATGTTAGTTGTCTTCTCTCGCCTTCTTTCTTGTGTCCCGCCCTCCATCCCCCTAGCCTGGTCAGACCGAGAAGATTATGCATCTTCTATTGAGAGGTTTTATTCCCTTTTCTAGCTATTCAGCTTCTAGTGTCACTAGATTAGGTTGGTCCTTTCTAGAGGATTATGATGTTTAGTATTGTTACTTTTCTTCCTCCTCTACAGTTGGAAGAAAATATTACTATTTCTTTAGCTACCAAACGAGATCTGGGTAGTCTCCGCCTTGCATCATGGGATATAGGGTTGCCTCGAGCTGGTAAAATTAGCTCTCGAGCTTAGCAGTGCAGTGGAGCCGAGGATCGGCTCCGAACCCATCCAGCAAGAAAAAAGGCGAGAGAAGACAACTAACATGGAACGTTATGGTAGGTACATAACTTCTAATTACTTCCTATGCTAGGCAAAGATGCCTGGTTGGCAACACTAGATTTAAAAGAAGCATACCTGCACATCTCAATCAGGGATTCTTGCAGAAGATACCTATGCTTCAAAGCAGGCTACATGCAGTATCAATTCTCTGCACTACCCTTTGGCTTATCTACTGCGCCCAGGGTATTCACAAAGTGCCTAGCTCCAGTTGTTGTGTTTTGCAGGCAAAGACATATTCAAATATACTCATACCTGGACGATTGTCTAATTCAGGCAGAAAGCCAGGACATACTTTTGAATCATCTGGCCTTTGTACAAAGGGTTCTAACTTGTCTGGGGTACACCATAAACGAAAAGAAATCACACCTGGTACCCTGTCAACAAATTATATTCCTGGGAGCAAGCTTGAATACAACTTCCCAGATGGCTTACCTCACGCCAGAGAAACAAATTCATTTGACAACCTACT
This sequence comes from Protopterus annectens, assembly GCF_019279795.1. Taxonomy (NCBI): domain Eukaryota; kingdom Metazoa; phylum Chordata; order Ceratodontiformes; family Protopteridae; genus Protopterus; species Protopterus annectens. Next base: position 205,446,713 of record NC_056743.1, read on the forward strand.
TCAAACAAGTGGCCACAAAAACCCTGCTATCTGCAAGACAAATACTGCAAGCCTTGGGGTTCATGGCCTCCTGCATTCTTCTAATTCCATATGCAAGACTGCATATGAGGAAACTACAGTGGTATCTAAAAAGCCTATGGTGTCAACATTCTCAGGATCTAGAAACAATGATTCCTATTATACCTTGCCTACGCCTAGAATTCCTTTGGTGGGCAGAGGCTTGCCACCAAAACAAGGAGCTACCTTTCACACCACCCCCTGCCACCCAAACCCTAACAGACGCATCAGACTTTGCATGGGGGGGCACACCCAGCAGGAAAGTGCATTCAGGGCAAATGGAACCCAAGTCAAATGTACCTGCATATCAATCAAAAAAAATGTTAGCTGTACAGAATGCTCTGACAGCCTTCAAGGACCACATTCTTCCAGGACAACTTATGGTAAAGACTGATAACACCACTGTTATATGGTACATAAACAAGCAGGGGGGTACACATTCTTACCCCCTCTGCAGACTAGCCATGGCATTGTGGAACACAGCCTTGAGCTACCAAGTGCACCTACAAGCTCAATTCCTGCCAGGAAAATTAAATACACTGGCAGACGGACTAAGCAGAAACCTCATGGACCCACACGAGTGGAAACTGGAACCAAGGATTTTCAGCATGTTGACAAGCAAATGGGGGAGCCCAGATATAGACCCGTTTGCCTCTCCCCAGAACTACCAATTGGACAAATTTTGCACAAGGACTCCCCATAAGCAAGCCTGGAAAGTGGATGCTCTGTCCTTCACCTGGAAAAACCTATCGGTCTATGCCGTCCCCCATCTTGCCTCTGCTTTCCAAAGTACTGTTAAAAATCAAACAGGACAAACCAAGGATAATTTTGATTGCTCCAGACTGGCCACGCCAACACTGGTGCCCCCCTTGCGCAGTGTGTTACGGTTATCCCCATGGCACCTGCCTCAGACTCCTTCCCTGTTGTCTCAACAGGAGAACCAGATTAGGCACCCTCAGCTTCTAACACTGAACCTTGCAGCCTGGCTAATTACATAATCTGTCCTCTACCATCCTTCAGTAAACCTGTGATGGATATCATTTTTAGAGGCAAGGAGGCCTAGTACTAGAAAATCTTATGCTGCAAAATGGAAAAGATTCTGTGCCTTGAACCAATCTCAAGGGATGAGCACAGCAGCACCCAATTTACCTCAGATTTTACAATACTTATCTGAGATGCTTCACAAGGGCCTGTCTTTTTCCTCCATTAAAATCCATGCCTCAGCCATCTCATCTCACTATAGCACAAAACTTACCCTCTTCTCTCATCCACTGCTCAAGCAGTTCCTCAGAGGGGCCAAATATTTGAGACCACCCAGGAGAGCTCCAACCCCAGCCTGTGACCTTAACTTTATTTTGGAGAAACTCACTCTACCTCCTTTCGAGCCAGCTGCTACTGCAGACTTAAAATTTCTTTCTTGGCAAACAGCTTTCCTTTTAGCAATCACTTCAGCTGGAAGGGTATCTGAATTACTGGCCCTAATGGCAGTGTAGCCTTTCATCATCCTTCATGCAGACAGGGTGTCCCTCAGAACCAATCCATCCTTCATGCCCAGGTGGTATCCAGTGTGGCTCTTAATCAGTCTATTCTTTAGCCAACCTTCTTTCCCAATCCACAGAAAAAAGGAGAATGGATACTGCTTTCCTTAGATGTGCACAGATGACTTAGATTCTACTTGGACAGGACTAAACCTCAAAAGAAATCTGAACAACTGCTGGTGGCATTTGCTGCAGGGGCAGAGGGGAAGGCTATTTCAAAGCAAACCATTTCTAAATGGATAGGCCATTGCATTCATTTCTGCTATAAGCACCATGGAAAACCTATCCCCCAGGGGATCAGACCTCACTCCACCAGGGCTGCATCTGCAGAAAATAAAGAATTGCAGGAGATTATGCACTCTGCAAGCCAAGTCAGCAAGCATACTTTGCAGTGTGGCTTTGACGCCCTAGAAGCATCTTGCTGGGCAGCTGTCACTGGCTCTGTACTGAGAAGACATGCTTGGCTGAAGGAGCAGAACTTGCCAGCCCATGTCAAATCAAAGTTATTAGATGCTCCTTTGAATAATGACTGGCACCAAAGTAGAAGAGAATCTTAAAAATATGGAAGAAAAAGCCATCTATGCAGACTCTTAAATAATTTGTACTAGTGCAACCCCCTAGATTCAGTAGACCTTGTTCTTTCCAGCCCCCTCCGGGCCTTCTGAAACCAGACCCAGGGGAAAAAGACCACCCAGACTAGTCTCAGGGTATGCCGTGATCTAAACAATGGAGTGCACCCACTCCTAAAGCAGGGAGTGGTAAGCCACCTCCTTACAGAAAAAAAACTCACAATGACTTCTTTACCTTACTCCCCAGCCCTGCCCAATTGCTTGTGCCCCTAGGAGGAAAACTTGCCCTTCATGCAAAAAACTGGATGTCTATCATTCAGGACTAGTGGGTCCTCAACATTGTATCCCAGGGGTACAAATTGTATTTCCATTCAGTGCCAATCCCAATCAGGTTTCCAGACCTTCCTCTAAACCAGTGGGCAGAGGCTCAAAACCAAATACTTTCCCTGCTCAATATCCGAGCTATTCAGCCGGTTCCAGTAGAACAGCAGAGTCGAGGATTCTACTCAAGACTATTCCTGGTACCCAGGAAAGAGGGCTCTTGGTGCCCAATCCTGGATCTTTCCATTCTCAACACCTTCCTGGTGGTACCAACATTCAAATTGCTTACCCTGCAACAGCTTCTTTCTATGCTAGCCAAGGATGCCTGGTTAGTCACCCTAGACTTAAAAGAAGCCTATCTGCATATCCCCATAAGGGAATCATGCAGGAAGTATCTATGTTTCAGGGAAGGGTATATGCATTATCAGATTTTTTTTGTGTTTCACTGTTGCAGTCATTACATTTGGGTTATCTGCTTGCAGGTAGCCCTAAGTCGACCTGATTATCAAAGTCTTCGGTCCTGCGTCGGTTGCTGTCTCATCTTCCATGACGTCAGGTAGTCAGGGGTATAAAGCATGCATCCAACTTTATTACATCAGTCTTTCTTGCCATGCGGTGCCCGAAGTAGAAGAAGTTCGTAAGTGCCGGTCGGCCGAATCCTGAAATTTTCGTTTGAGTTTCAGATCCGAAGTCTTCAACTAAGCTAAGTACCCCGTTGGGGAACTTTTTCTTGCTGTAAACCGATGTCAGAAAAAGTTAGCAATTGTATTTCTTGTGGAAAGCAAGTACCTCATAAAGATTTTCATTCGTACTGCATTCCTTGCTTAGGCCCAGACCACAACGTACCTCGCTGTCGGTTTTGTGCCTTATTCGAACCTCGAACTATTCGTTGTCAGTTCATTTTCACATCTAAATATTTTGGTACTTGGTTCAATTATCCAGAAATGGCTTGGGTAAGCCACCCGCCTACCGACATTCCGAAAAAATGCAAAGATAAAGACAGAGAGACTGCATAGGTCCAAAGCTGCCGACGACCCTTCTCCTAAGCTAGTCGCCAGTTTGTCGGTACTCAGTGAGGCACTTTCGCAGCCCCTGATAACCCGCTACTTCAGATTTGCAGGCCTCTATTGAGACCCATTCAAAGTCCAGTATGCCGCAAGATGCTTCTTTGAGTGTGGAACCTGCAGATATCTCTACCTTGGATGGGTCCAGAGCCGCTGTGCAGGCACCAGCTTCTGGGGGTGTATTCAGGCCCACTGACTTGCATATTAAACCGACGCCATCTTCTTCTTCAAGGCCTAAAACTCGATCCATGCCTAGAAAACCGACGCCTAGACTGTATGGTCAGGCCCCTATGCCTAAAAAAAAAATGATAATGGCTGAAGACCTTATTACTCTAATCAGGGGAAGCCACCCTTCTCCCTCTTGAGAGACCTAGAACTGATTTTCCTTCTGATTCTTATGATCAGGATTCTGAAATTTCTGTTTCTTCTGATGACCCGGATTTGCCCTTATCTACCGATGAGGATTCTGATGCAGATGACTCCATTCCCTCTGCTTCCCCTGCAGAAGATTTCTCTTTTGCTGAAACTTTGAACACTCCTAGGGAGCATTTTCGCTGGAAAAGCCAGGATTACTCTGACTCCAAAAAGAGGCTTAGGGAATTCTTATTCCTACCTCAACAGAGGCCTTTAGCAATTCCTCCTGTACTGGACATTGTAGATGCCTTCTTGGAATCTAACCTGGCCCCAGACACTTTATCTCTGGCTCCCAGGAAACCTGACAGGTATTAGAGTACCTGACTCTCACAAGTTCCTCTTTAAAAATCCTACTGCGGCCCCAGAGACCATTTCACAGGGACCCAAATGCATTAAAGCTACTACTGCCAAAAACCCTAGCCCCTCTGACAGAGATTCCAGGGCCCTGGACAGATGGGGGTAAGAAGGTATTCACTTCTGCAGCTTTGGCCATTAGGGCCTTAAACTGCCAGTTTCATATGTTTAAGCAATCTAATAATATGCTGCTGATATTTTAACAGAAAATTTTGTTGATTCCTGACTGTGCTGAAAATAAAGAATTACAGGATTTAATGCATTCTGCTGAACAAGTTGGAACACATACTTTGCAATGTTTTTTTGATTCATTAGAGACATCTTGCAGGGCTGCTGTCACTGGGTCTGTATTAGAAGGCATGCTAAGCTTAAGGAGCAATCTTTTCCAGATCATGTTAAAGCTAAATTACTGGATGCTCCCTTAAACCAAGACCGCCTCTTTGGCAACAAAGCAGAAGTACTTAAAAAGGAGGAAGAAAAAGCTAAATCTATGCAAACTGTTAAAGATTTTCTGCAAGTACAACCTCCCAGATTCAGTAGGCACTGGCCTTCTAAGAACTGGTCCTTTCCTGCCTCTTCCAGGCCTTCCCAGTCCAAACTCAGAACCAGCAGTTCCCCTAGGCTTCAGTCCCAAGGTACTCACAGGCCTAAACAGTGGGGGGCTCCCACTTCCAAAGCAGGGAGTAGTAAGACTCCCCCCTATGGTAAACTGTCTCAATGACTTAACTTTAAACCTTCCAAGCCCTGCTCTCAACTGACTGTTCCTTTAGAGGGAAAGATCGCCCTGCATGCGGAAAACTGGGAACTCCTTACCCAAGACAAATGGGTTTTAAATATAGTTTCCCAAGGATACAGATTCCAGTTCCACTCCTTACCAACCCCAAACAGTTGGCCAGACCTACCCCCAAATCAGTGGGCAGAGGCTCAAAGGCAAGTTCTCTCTCTTCTAAGCATCAGGGCTGTTCAATCTGTCCCAGAAGAATGGGGACAAGGTTTCTACTCGAGACTTTTCCTGGTACCCAGAAAAGATGATTCCTGGCGTCCTATCCTGGACCTGTCTATCCTAAACACTGTTTTGGTAATCCCAAAATTCAAAATGCGAACTCTTCATCAGCTGCTTCCCTTGCTAGGCAAAAATGCCTGGTTGGCAACACTGGATTTAAAGGAAGCCTACCTGCACATCCCAATAAGGGAATCTTGCAAATACTTATGATTCAGAGAAGGCTACATGCACCATCAGTTCTCTGCACTGCCCTTTGGCTTATCTACTGTGCCCAGGGTATTAACAAAATGCCTAGCTCCAGTCAGTGCATTTTGCAGGCAAAGAAATATTCATGTATACCCTTACCTGGACGATTGTCTCATTCAGGCAGAAAGCCAGGACATGCTGTTAAATCACCTGGCATTTGTAAAGAAATTACTAACTTCTCTGGGGTACACCATAAACGAAAATAAATCACATCTAGTACCCTGCCAACAAATTGTATTCCTTGGAGCAAGCTTGAATACAACTTCCAGGATGGCAAACCTCAAGCCAGCGAAACAGGTTCATTTGACAGCTTGCTTCAAACTACTGGCCACAAAGACCCAGTTATCTGCAAGGAAAATACTGAAAGCCCTGGTGTTCATGGTCTCTTGCATTCTACTAATTTCATATGCAAGACTGCATATGAGGAAACTACAATGGTATCTAAAAAGCCTATGGTGTCAGCATTCTCAGGACCTAGAATCAATGATTTCTATCATACCTTGTCTAAAGACAAAGTTCCTTTGGTGGGCAGAGGTCTGCCACCAGAACAAGGGACTGCCATTCATTCTACCCCCTACCGCCCAAACCCTAACAACAGATGCATCAGGCTATGCATGGAGGGCTCACTTGGCAGGGCAGTGCATTCAGGGCAAATGGAACCTGAGTCAAATGCACCTGCATATCCATCAAAAAGAAATGTTAGCTGTACAAAATGCTCTGACAGCCTTCAAGGACCACATTCTTCCAGGACAATTATTGGTAAAGACGGACAACACTGTTATGTGGTACATAAACAAGCAGGGGGTAACCCATTCATACCCCCTCTGCAGACTAGTCATGGCTTTGTTTTAACACAGCCTTGAGCTACCAAGTGCACCTACAAGCTCAATTCCTGCCAGTCAAGCTAAATACACTGGCAGATGACCTAAGCAGAAACCTCATGGGCCCACACGAATGGAAACTGGAACCAGATATTCAACATTTTGACAATCAAATGGGGGAGCCCAGAGACAGACCTGTTTGCCTCCCCTCAGAACTACCATTTGGACAAATTCTGCACATGGACTCCCCACAGACAAGCTTGGAAAGTGGATGCCCTGTCCTTCAGCTGGAAAAACCTATCAGTTTATGCCTTTCCTCCAGTGCCTCTCCTCTCCAAAGTGCTACTAAAGATCAAACAGGACAAGCCAAGGACAATACGTATTGCACCAGAGTGGCCTTGCCAACACTGGTACCCCCTCTTGTGCAGTGTCACTTCTGGAACCATGGCACCTGCCTCAGACCCCTGCCCTGCTGTCCCAGCAGGAGGGCCAGATTCTGCACCCACAGCTTCAAACCCTGAACCTTGCAGCCTGGCTAATTACATGACCTCTCCTTTACCCATCCCTCAGTAAGCAGGTGATGGATGTCATTCTGGAGGCAAGGAGGCCTCGTACTAGAAAATCCTATACTGAAAAATGGAAGAGATTCTGTTCCTGGAGCCAAACTCACGGGATGGACACAACTCTGCCCAATTTACTGCACATTCTTCAATACTTAACTGAGATGCTTCACAAGGGCCTTTCCTTTTCTTCCATCTAAATTCATGCCTCGGCCATTTCAGCTCATTATAATACAGAGCCACCCCTCTTCTCTCATCCACTGCTGAAGCAGTTCCTCAGAGGGGCCAAAAACTTAAGACCACCCAGGAGACCTGCTACTCTAGCCTGGGATCTTAACTTCGTGCTGGAAAAGCTCACTCCACCTCCCTTTGAACTAGCTGCAAATGCAGAATTGAAATTCCTTTCTTGGAAAACAGCCTTCCTCCTAGCCATCACTTCGGTAAGAAAGGTGTCTGAATTACAGGCCCTCATGGCAGTGGAGCCTTTCATCATCTTTCATGCTGACAAGGTGTCCCTCAGGACCAATCCCTCCTTTATGCCCAAGGTGGTATTCAGTGTGGCCCTTAATCAGTCCATTCATTTGCCAATGTTCTTTTCTAATCCACAGAACAAAGGGGATTGAGTACTGCACTCCTTGGATGTGCACAGACAACTTAGATTTTACTTGGACAGGACTAAGCCTCTCAGGAAATCTGAACAGCTGCTTGTTGCATTTGCTGCAGGGGCAGAGGGGAAGGCCATTTCAAAGCAAACCATTTCTAAGTGGATAGGCCATTGCATTCATTTCTGCTATAAGTACCATGGAAAACCTACCCCACAGAGGATAAGACCACATTCAGCCAGGGTTGCATCTACCTCTACAGCCTTTCTCAGAGGTGTCCCTACCAGGGACATCCTAGAAGCTGCTACCTGGAGGTTCCGTACATACCTTCACCAAGCATTACCACTTGCCAATTTTTTTTTTATCCAGGGCTGGTTTTGCCACTCCAGTCTTGCAGGGCCTTATAGCTGGTCCTAATGCTAACTGCCTCCTCCCTTCCTTAGCTTTGGGAATCTACCCAAATGTAATGACTGCAACAGTGAAACATGAAGAACATAGTACAGTTGTGTACACTTACCATAAATGTAAATGTTCGAGTGTATTCACTGTTGCAGTCCTGGTTACCCTCCCTCCAGCCCCCTGACTTCTATTGACTATACCTCTATTCTTGCTTGCTATGCTTAAAGCTTTCTGGTGTATTTGCTTTTTTTGTTGGAGGTGTAACCTTGTATACGATTGCTTCCCATTATGGGGGTACCTGACATCTGGGGCAAGAAGAACTGATGTAATGGCGTTGGCTGCATGCTCTATACCCCTGACTACCTGACATCATGGAAGATGAGACAGCAACCAACGCAGGACCCAAGACTTTGATAATAAGGCCGACTGAGGGCTACCTGCAAGCAGATAACCCAAATGTAATGACTGCAACAGTGAATACACTCAAACATCTACATTTATGGTAAGTGTACACAACAGTACTTTTTCTGCACTTCCCTTTGTCTTAGCTACTGCGCCCAGAGTATTCACAAAATGCCTGGCTCCAGCCACTGCATACTGCAGGTAGAGAAATATCCAAATTTACCCGTACTTGGACGACTGCCTTATTCAGGTGGACAATCAAGAATTGCTGCTGAAGCACCTGACATTTGTCGAAAACCTCACTTCTTTGAGGTACACCATCATCGAAAAGAAATCAAAACTGATACCTAATCAAAAGATTGTATTCCTGGGAGCAAACTTGAAAACAACTTTCCAGATGGCATTCCTCACCTCAGAAAAACACGACTATTGGACAGACTACTTAAAACAAATGGCCACCAGAACCCAGCTATATGCAAGAAACATGCTGCAAGTCCCCTAGGGTTCATGGCCTAGTGTATACTGCTGATTCCATATGCAAGACTGCATATGAGGAAACCTCAATTGTACTTAAAAAAATCTTTGGTGCCAACATTCTCAGGACCTGGAAACAGTCATTCCTATCATACCCTGTCTAAGGACAGAGTTTCTCTGGTGGGCAGAAGCAAGCAACCACAACAAGGGACTGCCATTTACTCAACCCCACGCTGCCCAGACTCTAACCACAGATGCATCAGACTATGCTTGGGGGCGCACATGGACGGAATATGTATTCAGGGTCACTGGAGCCCAAGTCAAATTCATCTGCACATCAATCAAAAAGAGATGCTAGCTGTACAGAATGCCCTGACAGCTTTCAAATCCCTAATCTTTCCAGGACAACTGCTAATAAAAACAGACAACACCGCAGTTATGTGGTTCATCAACAAGCAGGGGAGACCCCATTCCTACCCACTCTGCAGGCTAGCTGTGGCCCTGTGGAACATGGCCTTGGACATTGCAAGCTCAATTCCTGCTAGGCAAACAAAACTTACTGGCAGACAACTTAAGCAGAAATCTCCTAGACCTATGCGAGTGGCAATTGGAGCACAGCACCTTCAACCTTCTGATTCAGAAATGGGGACCCCAGAGGTGGATCTCTTTGCATCCCCCTACAACCACCAGCTCAACAAATTCTGCACCAGGAATCCTCACAGTAGGGCCTGGAAAGTGGATGCCCTATCTTTTCAGTGGGTAAATCAATCTATGCCTTTCCCCCCTCTGCCCCTCCTTTCAACAGTATTACTCAAGATAAAACAGGACAGACCAAGGACAATTCTGATCGGCCTGGACTGGCCACACCAGCACTGGTACCCACTCCTGTGCAACATGACATCGGTGCCACCCCGGCATCAACACCAGAATTCAACCCTCCTCTCTCAGCAGGAGGGACAGATTGTGCATCCACACCTGCAAACCCTAAATCTTCCAGCCTGGCTTATTCCTTGAATTCCCTCCAGCGACCTTAAGCAAACAGGTGCTGGACATGATTCTTGAAGCCGGAAGACCCAGTACAAGAAAATCCTATGCTAAGTGGAAAAGGTTCTGCTCATGGATTCAGTCTAAAGGAGAGGACATATCACTGTCCTCTCTGCCTCTTATCCTGGATTAATTAGCAAATCTACTCCACAAAGACCTGTCCTTCTCCACCTTTAAGATACATGCCTCAGCCATTTCTGCTCATTACAACACTGAGCCGCCTCTCTTCTCGCACCCTCTTATCAAACAGTTCCTGAGGGGGCCAAAGAACTTAAGGCCACCAAGGAGAGCACCCACCCCTGCTTGCGACCTTAACTTTGGGCCTGCAGTGTCAGCAGAGTTAAAATTCCTCTCTTGGAAAACAGCCTTGCTTCTAGCCACCACTTCAGCTAGAAGAGTGTCCGAGCTACAAGCACTGATGGCTGTGGAACCCTTCATTATTTTCCGTGCTGACAGGGTTTCCCTCAGGACTAACCCTTCCTTTATGCCTAAAGTGGTAGCCATCCATTTGCCAACTTTCTTCCCTAATCCTCAAAATAAAGGGGAAAGGATCCTGCACTCCTTGGGCATGCGCAGACAGCTCAGATTCTACCTTGATGGGACTAAGCCCTTCAGAAAATCTGACCGGTTACTAGTCAGCTTTGCAATAGGGGCAGAGGGCAAGGCCATTTCAAAACAAACTATTTCCAAGTGGATAGCACACTGCATCTATTTCTGCTACAAGCACCATGGGAAATAAACCCCTCGGGGTCAGAACACATTCCACTAGGGCAACATCTACCTCTGTAGCATTTCTCAGGGGAGTCCCTACCAGGGACATCCTGGAGGCTGCTACCTGGAGTTCTGTACACACCTTCACCAAGCATTACCACCTGCCTATCTTTTCCAAATCCAGGGCAGGATTTGCTACAGCAGTCCTTCAAGGCATACTAGCCAGCCCCAACTATTCCTGACTGCCTCCACTCTTCTTCAGCTTTGGGAATCCACCCAAGTGTGATGACTGCAACAGTGAAACATGAAGAACATAGTACAATTGTGTACACTTACCATAAATGTAGATGTTCAAGTGTATTCACTGTTGCATTCCTGGTTTCCCTCTCTCCAGCCCCCTGGTTTTCTCTCTCTCTCCTATCTATGGCTATTACTAACCCCTTCTGGAGTATTGGTATTGGTATTGGTATTTACTTTTTACTGGTGGTGTTTTCCCCACCATAACCTAGCTCCCTGTTTGCGGGGCTCCTGACATTTGGCGCAAGAAAAACCGATGTAATGGCATCGGCTGCCTGTTTTTATACCCCTGACGACCTGATGTCAATCCTGGAGTGACAGCATCCAATGCAGAAATACTAAGTCTCTGGTATTCGGGCTGACTGAGGGCTACCTGCAGGCAGATAACCCAAGTGTGATGGCTTTAACAGTTAACATCTACATGTATGGTAAGTGTACACAACTGTACTTTATATTTGCTGTATCCAGGACTGCTGGTAAGCTTCTGAGCCCCCCCAAGCCTTTCTCTGTTGGAGGGAAGCCTTCTAGCTCATCAGTGGGAGTGGTAAGCACTAGGTAGCCTATCTACCACAAGAGGAGTGGTTTCTGGCCCAGAAATTCTAGTTTATTTGCTTTTTGAGCACTTTTTCCATCTCCTTCAACTTTCTAGTTTAAAAACATGCATTTGCACTTGTTTCCCACCTTTCCTATAACTAGTCTAGTCCAGATACAGATTTGCTCTATCTAGGACTGTTTGTAAGCTTTGAAGAGGTGTTAAAGTCTGCTCTTCAATTCTTCCCTTAGATCTGCTAGTTCTCTCCTCTCCTGCACTTTTACTAGCGTATTAGTCAAGCACTTTACCATGCAGGCTTCTTGTAGCAATTATTGTAGCACACAAAAGTGCTACCAGCACTAAACGTTCTACAAGGAAACAGCTCCAGTATTTATTATTAATGCCCACCCCACCAGGCATGTCTAAAGGTCAGTTCCCTGTGCTTTCTCCAGTTAACCTGGTAAACATGATCATCCTGAGGCAATGTAGCAGCTGCTTCATGTACATGAAACCATCTCATCTTACCTCCCAACACTCAGACTTGCGAGAGATGCACTTATATATCCAAATTTGAAGCCACACACACTCCAGCCAAGACCGGAATAGCTGGTCAAGAGGAGAAGGTCAACAATTCCACCACACCACATGGAACACACAGCCCTCCAGAACACACACCAGTACTGCCTTCACATAATAACACAAACCACACACCCACCTTCACGGAGGTTCGCAATAAAAATCTACCCAAACAGCAGTGACCTCCAAGGCAGAAACGCACTCTACCACCACAAGACTAGTCACAAGAGACACAACTCTCCTGAACAGTGTGCCACTCAACCAAAGCCCCTAAGGCAGAACAGCATGCCCAGCACACTAGTCATAGGTGAGACTATAGTGAGGCACACTGATGTCCTACTCACTAGGTTGAATAAGGAAAAAGTAACAGTCAGCTGCCTGTCAGGTGCCAGGATCCACCATATAACGCACGTACTCAGGTCCCTCAACAGCAGGTACAAATATGACACTGTCATTGTACATGTGGATGTGAATGACCTGAGACGTACCTCCCTGGATTACATGAAAGAGACATGGAGGAGCTCTTGGATTATGTAGCCCAGGTGGGTAAAACCCTAGCCCTGAGCAGTATCTTATCACCCCGAATGATACCACAGTACAAGCAGAGAATGATTGATTTCAACAATTGGCTAAGTTTCTGGTGTCATTTTAAGGGGACCCAGTATCTGCCTGGGATGACATGATTGACAGACCTTGATGCTTTGCCAGAGATGGCCTTCATCTGTCACCCCTGGGCTTCCGGATACTGGCCAAGGCTCTTGCCACCCCTATAGTGCCTTTTTTAGGCAGTGTTCCAAAGACCAAATTATCACCATAACAGCTACAAATGCAATCTGAGGATCATTCTGCTCAAGTGCTAGAAGTGTAAATCTCAAAATGCACTTGCTTGAAGCACTCCTTAAAATGGAGAACATCGACATTTGTGCTGTAACATTGACATGGTTCAAGGCAGCAGAAAGCACCACTGCACTACCAGGTTATAACTCATGCCACACCTTTCAGCCCCAGAACTTGGACCGAAGCTGCAAAGGTGGTGGTGTTTCCATATTCATAAAGGATGTGCACACCTCCATACTGGTAGTCCAGCATAATGCATCAGAGATGCTTCAGGTGCAGCTAACATTGCGTAAGACAGAGATTCAGATCATAGCCTGTTATAGGTCCCCAACCATGTCCCAAGACACTCACTCCACGTTCCTAAGCACCCTGGTGAATATTAGGGTCCAAACTAACACACTCATACTGGATGACTTCAACTACCCCTCCATTAACTGGGAAAACTACTCGTGTACCAATACACTTGCCCAACGTTTCTTGGAATTCATTAATTCCAATGCCCTGGACCAGTTTGTTCTTACCCCCACTAGAGGTAGTAACATCCTTGACTTGGTCATTACTAACATGGCGACCGTTGCTCTACACCAATAGTCAACTCCTCCCTGGTTAGATCCGACCACAAACTAATCACCTTGGAAATCCACACCCACCCCCCCACAAAGGTAACCACCATGAAAAACTTCTCCAAAGCTAACTTTGGGCTCCTAGGAACGTAGGTGGCTAACTTCACGGCACCCATGCAAACGGAGAATAGTTGAATGACCACCAAATCATACACCAATGCACTGTACGAACACATACACAAATGTATGGATCTTGCCATACCCAATAGAACCAAGATGCTCTCCTCCAAAAAAAAAGGAAGCCAATCTGGTGGTCCCTGCCAAAAATTCTACATCAGGAGGAGGAAACTTATGCGGAATAAGGTGAAGTACCAAGACTGGAAAAACTCCCTTATCAGCCTCAACAAAAAGTTGAGATCCCTCATCAAATCCTCTAAAGCTAGCTATGGAAACAGAATTGCAGCAGATAGTAAAGGCAACCATAAGGCCTTCTATAGTTATGTAAAGAACCTCCATGGTAATACCCAGATTTGCTCTGAGCTACTGCACAATGGTACCTCCTATACTGAGCCAACAGATATTGCCAATATACTGGCCGACAGATTCAGTGCCAACTTTACCCCCCCCAGGACCAATCACAATGCTAGTAGATTGCCAGGCACCCAGTTTTACTGTTGCACAGGTTAAAACAGCACTCTCCAAGACCAGGAATATAGCTTCTGTGGGACCTGACAATATCCCTGACTGTGTTCTACATGAACTACAGAGTGAACTGGCACCTCACCTGTGTGCCATGTTCAGTCACAGCCTCACCTCAGGCTTTGCCCCTACCGAATGGCGTACTGCTATAGTCATCCCTCTCCACAAAGGAGGAGTGACTACAGACCCTGGGAACTATCGCCCCATTAGCCTCACAAGTCTTGTATGCAAAGCTATGGAATGCATCACAGTTTGGTTTTGTGAAGGGTAGGTCATGTCTACTCAACTTGGTTGACTTCTTTGAGTCAGTCACCAGAGCAGTGGATGAAGGCAAGGTGGGTTCATACAGCCTACCTTGATCTGGCCAAGGCCTTTGATACCATTCCCCACTCAGGAATCATAGAAAAACTCACTAAGCTAGGCATCAACCCCTATATCACTAGGTGGGTTGCAAACTGGCTCACAGATAAAACCCACAGTGTGAAAGTAGCTGACTCCAAGTCAGGCTGCTGACCAGTCATGAGTGGAGTCCCACAGGGATTGGTCCTGGGTTCCTCTCCTGTTTGGTATCTACTTCTCAGAAGTCCAGTCCAACATGAAGGGATTCTGGCTGACAAAGTTTGCAGATGATTGTAAGTTGGGAGCCATTATTAATTCCCCAAGTGATGTTCACATCCTACAGAAAGGCCTCACTGAGACCAAAGACTGATGTCAGAATCATGGCCTTAAGCTCAATGCCAAAAAATGTGTCCTCATCCCATTTGGGAAAAAACCCAGTTCCCATGAACTACCACATCAATGGTAGTCCACTGAACACACACGGCATTATAAGAGATCTGGGAACACAGGTTGACAGCAACTTCTCCTTTGACCACCACACTGCCACTGTGGTCAGAACGTCCTTCTGTGTGGCACATCTCATTACTAAGGGTTTTACATCTAGGAAGAAAGAGGTCATTGTCTCCCTCTACTCTTCCCTAATTAGGCCAATCATCGAGTACAGTGCCCCATTTGGCATGTACCTCACTAGACACCTGCAACAACTGGAGAGGCCGCAAAAGTACCTCACAAAGAGGATCCTAGGCCTTAAACACTTGTTCTATATGGACAGACTAAAAAAACTCCCAACTATTCTCGGTCTCATATCGCCTACTTGGAGGCAATCTCTGCTTGACTTATAAAGCCATGTCTGACCCAGCTCTGTTAGTAATGCTACATTTAAAGTAATCCCAATCCCTCCGCACCACACGCTCCAGAGACCTCAACCTCATTACCACAATAAACAGAACGTGCTGGAGGGACAGGTTCATAACCCGGAGACTGCCCATGCTATGGAGTAGACTTCCCATGCATGTCAAACAGAGCACCTCACTGGCCCTCTTCAAGAGAAATCTTGATGAGTGGATAGGAAATAGAAAATTCACCCAGGGGATCACTCCAGTTGCTCAACTCAACAGAGGCACTGGAAACTAAGGCTGGGTGGCACGATGCCAGGATAATCTTATGGGCTAGGCTTGTAAAGGCTCCAGGGCCATTAGCGTAGTACACACCTATGAACCTGTATACTTTCTGTATACATTTTTCCTTGAAGTTTTAACTGCCTTCTGTTTACTGTTTGCCTTAGTCATTTTGGTTGTAGATTTTTCTGAGTTTCTGCTCTCACCTTAGGTCAACGCTTAATTCACCATGGACAAGGAAAAAAGCTTCCAAAAATGTTAGAAGTATGGTCATAAAATACCACCCCAAGATGTACATAACTTGTTTCTGTATTTCAGGTCTTTCAAGAGTACTTCAAGTGAAGATTTGGATAAATCGATGGCCTTCCTGAAGACACAGATTGAAATGAGAATCATCCCATCCTCTTTGGTACCCAAATGTAGATAGGGCTGTCCATATTTCCCTGGCTTCTTCCCCGGTCCAGACGTCAGCACAGGTAGTTTTGGACCCAAACTTAGACCCCCCCCCCACCCAGAGACCTGTGCCCTCAGTGCTGATCCCCACTTTCTGGTATGGAACTTAAGGTTCCTGATCTGATGCACTTGACTCTGACAGTGTTAGGGCTGAGATCCTCTCTGGACACTTCATTCAACCTTGCTGCCTTGAAATTGTCTTACAAGGCTCAGTTTTCAGTGTCTGAGACTTTAGCATTTGAATCCTCCACTCCCCTGTTTTCCTATAAGCTGTTCACACTTTCCACTTTGGGGATACCTTCTTCTGGTAGAATAGATCTGGTCTGGCAGAGGTCAGTATGGCCTTCCAGGCTATGTAGATGAGAAATTCATCTCCTTTGAGAATGGAAATACAGACATCATTTGGGTTGGCTGCATCCATGTCACATGACTCACCTCTCTGCCATCAAGCATCTTTAGGTAAGAGCTCAATTGGAGGGCTCAGTGCCGGTTTTCAACAGCAGGAGCTCTCCAATAAGGAGTTAGGGCATATCTCACCTAATGTTCCACAGAAGAGGACTTGTAAGAGAAGAGGCACAGACTCCAGTTTGGAGTCTTTCACATTAGATACTGACTCTTGTGATCAGATTCACTCTTGATCCCACTCAAAAAAGCCACGTTTGGCAAGATCTTTGAACTCCTGGAGTAGAGGGGGGGGATCCTGGCCCAATGAGCCACCCTTTCAGTATAAGGAGGTTTTCTTTGAGGTCTGTGGTTTCACACCACCTTCTTTGGTTTGCCCCTCCAGTAGACAGGTTAATAAATCCATCCATAAGGAGGTCATGGCAGGAGCCTGGTGTGAATTGGTATCCCAGAAGCTGGACAAAATTCTCTTGGCCCCCAAGGACAGCCAGTACTGGTCAAAAAGTCCATTGGTAGATTCCATTATGTCAGCAACCAATAAAAGCAGACAGTCAAAGTAGCTACTGTCCATCTGTCTAGCAAGGAGTGCCAGGCAGTGGATAGACTTGGGCAGTGTCTTATGCTTTTTCACTTAAGGCCTTGAACTATGCTACTCAGATGAAGCATTTACAGGGAGATCTGCTGCAACAAACACTTTCCACTTTGAGAAGACCTCATACATCGGATGTAAGGAAGCAGTTGGAGACATCCCTGAGCAAGGTGATCAACATTTTGAACCTTTTCATGTGGCTTGTTCTCAGTGCAGCCACTGGTGCAGGCATATCTGAGACTCCACTCCTGGCTGCATCCGTGTGTTTTTGCAGATAACTATAAAAAATCCTTCACAAACATGTATTTTGAAAGATCTTCACTATTTGGTCCATCTATGATGGAAAAAATGCAGAAGTGTGAGCAAAGAGAGCATGCTTTCTGTCATCACAGTGAGATTTGAGGCTCCAGAAAGATTGTAAAACAGGAACCAAAAGGGCCTAGTCACTCTGGTTTAGAAAATACAAGAAACAGCTCTTCAACACAAATCCTGATAGGGGTGGCTGAAGCAGAGGTGTTTCCTTCAGGGAATGCAAGCCCCGAGGCTGAGGGGAGTTGCACAACCTGTGATGTTGTGGCCCTTTTAGTGACGGGCAACCGCACTATACCTGAAGGGCTACCCAATTGCTCCCCTCAGGAGACATTCAAGGGTCTGTTATCCCTGTACTCTCCAGTGTGGATGGCCATAACTCGGGTCATTTGGGTAAGTGGGGATAGTATCTGCAGGCTGTGCAGTACCCTTCACCCTGCCTTCTCCAACATCAAAAATGTCAATTCCAGGAGCTCCATCCCATCAGTTAGAATTGTCAAAAATTGAAATGGTGTTGATACACAACAGAGACATCCAAGAGGTACCACCAGACCAGACAGGGTAGGATTTTATTCCAGATTCTTTTTGGTTCCAAAGATGACTCTGTGACTCTGTACTTAAGGTCTGTCTTGTATCTCAGTCAGTTGAATAATTATGTCAAAAAGAACCAAGTCAGGAAGGTCATGTTGCAAGCAGTTCTGCCTTGCCTCATGATTAATGACTGGATGTGCCCAGTGGATCTTAAGGATGCTTTATCTCTTTTTAAGATAGCCAAATGATTTCAAAGGTATCTATACTTCTGGTTCTGAGCTAGGCACTTTCAGTTCTGAGCCCTGCCATTCAGTCTTGCCACAGCCCCCTCTGCTGTTCACCAATTGCATGGCAGTGGCAGTCATAGCAGCTCACTGCACCTTCAGGGAATTGAGGTCTTTCCTTATATGGACATCTAGCACCTAGCTGCCCCTAACAATGGAGTCCCTGTTTTGTATGATTTTTCTGATTAACCAGCCATTCATTTATCCAGCCAAAGGTCCGGTCCCAGCGATACTGGATAAGAGGGAGTATACTGTATTTTAAAAGGGGGGGGGGAGCACAAGCCTCTTAGAAGAAAGCTGTGTTTGCTGTATTACCAAAATATGGTAAATACCTATCAGACTCCGCTTCATATAGAACCATTTTAATTTTAAACCATGATTACTAAGTATTTGTTTATACTGGTCCCCAAAGGACCAATCACAATACTAGTAGATTGCCAGGCACCCAGTATTACTGCTGCACAGGTTAAAACAGCACTCTCCAAGGCCACAAATACAGCTTCTATGGGACCTGACAGTATCCCTGGCTGTCTTCTACATAAACTACAGAGTGAATTGGCACCTCACCTGTGTGCTCTGTTCAATAACAACCTCACCTCAGGCTTTCTCCCTACCGAATGGTGCACTGCTAAAGTCATCCCTCTCCACAAAGGTGGAGCGGCTACAGACCCCAGGAACTACCGCCCCATTAGTCTGACAAGTCTGATATGTAAAGCTATGGAACACATCATCATTGAACTAATAAATAAGAATATAGGGAATCTCCAAACTCTGGATCCCAAACAGTTTGCTGTTGTGAAGGGTAGATCATGTCTGCACAACTTGCTTGACTTTTTTGAGTCAGTCACCAGAGCTGTGGATGAAGGTAAGGTGGTTCATGCAGCCTACCTTGATCTGGCCAAGGCCTTTGATACCGTTCCCCACTCAGGAATCATAGAAAAACTTGCCAAGCTAGGCATCAACCCCTATATAACTAGGTGGGTTGCAAACTGGCTCACAGAACCCACAGTGTGAAAGTAGATGACTCCAAGTCAGACTGCCGACCAGTCACGAGTGGAGTCCCACAGGGTTCAGTCCTGGGTCCTCTCCTGTTTGGTATCTATTTTTCCTGAAGTCCAAGCCAACACGAAGGGACTCTGGCTGACAAAGTTTGCAGATGATTGCAAGTTGGGAGCTGTTAACTCCCCACGTAATGCTGACATCCTGCAGAAAGGCCTCAATGAGACCAACAACTGGTGTCAGAACCATGGCCTTAAGCTCAGTGCCAAAAAATGTGTCTCATCCTCTTTTGGGAAAAACCTGGTTCCCTTGAATTACCACATTGATGATAGTCCACTGAACACAGAAGGCTTTGTAAGAGATCTGGGAACGCAGGTTGACAGCAACTTCTCTTTTGACCACCACATTGCCACTGTGGTCAGAAAGTCCTATGTGGCACATCTCATTACTAAGGGTTTTAAATCTACGAAGAAAGAGGTTATTGTCTCCCTCTACTCTTCCCTCATTATGCCAATCATCGAGTACAATGCCCCATTTGGCATGTACCTCACTAGACACCTGCAACAACTGGAGAGGCTGCAAAATACCTCACAAAGAGGATAGTAGGCCTTAAACACTTGTCCTATATGGACAGACTGAAAAAAACTCCAACTATTCTCTGTCTCATATCGTCTACTTAGAGGCGATCACTGCTTGACTTACAAAGCCATGTCTGACCCAGCTTTGTTAGAAATGCTACATCTAAAGAAATCCCAATCCCTCGGCACCACACACTCCAGAGACCTCAACCTCATTACCACAATCAACAGAACATGCTGGAGGGACAGGTTTATAACCCAGAGACTGCCCATGCTATGGAATAGACTTCCCATACATGTCAAACAGCGCACCTCACTGGCCCTCTTCAAGAGAAATCTTGAGTTTATGGGAAATAGAAAATTCACCCTGGGGATCACTCCAGTGGATCTACTAGACAGAGGCACTAGGAACTAAGGTTGGGTGGCACGATGCCTGGATAATCCTATGGGCTAGACTTGTAAAGGCTGCAGGGCCATTAGCCTAGTACACACCTATGAACCTATGAACTAACTAAAAGAATGCCAACGGCATTGCCAAAATCAATAGATAAGGATCAGCATGGTTTTGTGGAGTGGAGGCAAGCATTTGACAACATTAACAGAACAATTATGATCCAGAGAGAATCAGAATGTAAGAAAATATGACTGTTGTTGGAGGGTTTTGATCAGGGACAGCTCATGGTACTAGCTGAAGAGTTTGCAGCCCCCAGATGAAAACAAAAAAGTGCACTAAATTTTGAAAGTCAGGTATTATTTTTAAATTTTAATTAATAATCAGATTTCTTGCTTCGTTTGTTTAAGAGGCCCTTGGAACATTGAGCATGCACAATTCCAATGAACTCCGAAGCAAAAAAACACCCCCCAAAAACAGCCTGACTTGTAGATGTCATTATGTTCTTTCTGCCAATCAGCAGAGCTCTAGAGGACATCCAAAATATTCAATTCGTGTCTTTCTGGATTGCAGCAAGGAGAACATCGTAGTGACTTAGGCTTCTCAGTTGACTGAGAAAGCCTGACTGGAAGTAAAGGGAATTGAGTAATTTAAAAATTCAGCTCCCAAAGGAGAGTAGCAAGTTGGTTACAATTTTTTTTTTCACTTTCACAGTCAAACATCAGCATTGTACTCAATATGTGCCTGTATTGGCCTGAGCAGTTTGAGTGCAAGAGTGATAGCAGTCTGGTTGGCAGTGTTGTATTGAAAATAATTGTTGTCGTTTAACAGGGCTTGGTTCTCTGGTTAAGTTTTTGGTAATGGTTCCTTCTTTCTAGAGCCTCCCTGTCTCTTTGTGGGTTTTATTCATGTGCTTTGGTTTCTTCACCCAGCCCCTGTGCTGCATAATCTATGCTTCTAGCCTTGTCTGCTTTAACTTTTGCCCCAGTCTAGCAATGTTCCCAGATAGGATTTGTGCATCTTTGCATTTGTTTTTTCAGTTTTCAGGGGAACTTATATTTTGATAACTTTGACTGTCAAGCTTTAGACACAGCTTACTTTTTCCTTAAAATAAAAATAAAAAAAAAGACTGAATTCTTTACTTACTCATTATTTCTTTTGTTCAGGTCATCCATCGTTAAGTTTTTAAAAGAAAAAAAAAAAGCTCTAGCATGCATCACGGAGCATTTAGATTCCTACAACCTCTGTTGCCTAATTCGCTTAGATCCTCCAGACCTATTACAGTGCAATTTTGCCCAGTTAGTGTGCGAAAAGTATGGAGGAGAGCAAAATGTAAGGCCAATTGTATAAAAAGCCAAGAAGTAATCTATATGGATGGTGTGGGGCTAGGATGGAGGGGTAAACGGGGGAGACCAGTGTGCAATAGAAGGCCTGCAGAGTCCTTTGTCTAGAGCTCCATTTAACCTAAGGCTGGCCTTGCTGATTATAGTCAGACATGTGAGGTATATATATATATATATATATATATATATATATATATATATATATAGTCAGTGAAGTGGCTATAATGAATGAGTGCATAATGAGGCAGTCTTTGGATGAAAGCAAATGACCACATCTTTTAGATTGCAGCTAAAGGTTAATGACCTCCTGTAACATAGCCACACCCCATTCCAGTATGTTCCACC
Organism: Protopterus annectens; assembly: GCF_019279795.1. Classification (NCBI taxonomy): domain Eukaryota; kingdom Metazoa; phylum Chordata; order Ceratodontiformes; family Protopteridae; genus Protopterus; species Protopterus annectens. The sequence continues at coordinate 205,468,477 of NC_056743.1, forward strand.
ACTACTCTTCCTGCAGCTTTGCTTTGAAGTCATCAACCGCCACTGGTCTTGATGCAGAGAAAGTATGACAGAGTTAGCTGGGACTTTGAATTGGGTAATGGAAGCATTTGCATTCCCTGATACAGCAATAAGGTTAATTACGAGGATTGGTGGCAAGAATTAGTGGGAGGGTTCCTCTCCAACAAGTTGAGCTTGAACAGAGAGGAACCAGGTAGTGCTGTTGTCCTCTTTCCCCTTAGTTATATGCTTTATAGTTATTTATAGTTAGATCATTGACAAAGAAAATAAGGTACGCAGAAATTCAAGGATATAATTGATTTGGTAATCAAGCAAAGTTAGGTTTAATTTTCAGATGGTATTATTTTGTAGTTGATAAATCCAAAAGATATTTTGGTATTATGGCATATTTTGAGACAGTTTCGAGTCTTTTTAGGATATAAAATTGCTAAAGATAAAAGAAAGGCTGTAGCCATAAATTACATACTCAGGCATACATTGGTTCATCAGTGCCCATATTTATGGGGATACAATACGATGCAGTATTTGGGAGTCTGGATTATGAAGTCTTCTGTTACAGCACCTACTGATATGGTAAGAGATGAAACAACCAAATGAGAAACTGGAAACTGTTTTTTATGGCTATGGATAGTAAGGTAAAAAGAAATGAAAATGTTTTAGACCCTGTAGTTTTATATACAGATCAGGCATATTTTTATCAATCAAAGTAGAAGTTGTGGACAAGCTGAGCGCGCCTCCAGACGTTTTTGCAGTTTCCTCGTACTGCCCCTGTAGACATCAAATATTGCTTGCTCATATTTGCATTAGTAATTCCAAAACCATGCTACGTAACAAGGTATCAGAATATTTTATCTTGAAACATCCATGATGGCAAACACAACTGTGTTGGTATTTGACCTGAGTATTTGTTAGAACTGTAAGGTGATAACTTCATTTTTTGCTAAAGGTTCAAGTCCCATCCACTGGAAGTTAAAGGAACACACTCAAAAGAGCTGTGCTGGACAGAATGATTTTATTTATTTTTATTTTACATTTGTTGACCGGGATAGTCCAACTGGATACTTGTCCATTTTCAGTGGTGGCCTGGACAGAAAACCTCCATAAATACATACAGAAAAACTGTTAAGATTAATCACGCTAAAGCACTGTTACAGATACAATACATAGGATAAAAAGTCATTCATTCTGTCATATATAAATCTGATTTGTTATAGAGTAAAAATTAGGAAGCAATGTAGGGGTCGCCAAAAGACCTCTTTAGCACATTGTTTATATTGCCAGAGTTAGTCAGGATTAGGGCAAGGACATAGCCATTGCCTTTTAAAGTATTGTTTTAGATTTTTTTTTATTTGGGTTAGAATGAGTTCTGAAGTAAGCTCAGCAGGAAATAAGTTCCATATTTTACCAACAGAGTTGGCATCTAGAGAGTCTCCAGATGAGTTATTGCTTTTGAGGGTTTGAACTAGTAATTTGTTGGATGAGCGAAGTGTCTTGAGGTTGCTGTAAGGGGTGATAATTTTTGTAAGTACAGGTGTGTTTTCAGGTTGGTAGAGAATTTTATGTGCTATTAGCTGATTGTACAGAAGTTGGATAGGCAATTCTAGCCACCCTAGATTCTTTAGGTTCAGACAGTGATGTGTTCTGTATGCTGCTCCAATGGCAAATCTAGCATTATGATTAAAGCGGCAAGAGAGTTTATTAAGGTCAGACTTACTCAAGTTCGTGAAGAGAGGGGATGCATAAAGGAGGCTGGAAGGTAGATGTGTATGGGCAATTACCATCCTAGCTAGTGGAGTGAGGCAAGGGTTGATCTTGTATAATGAGCCAAATTTTTTATTAACTTTTTTAATAGTTTGATTAATATGCATATCAGACTTGAGGTTAGCATCAACTGTTACACCTAAGAGTTTGGTCCAGAGATCTGGGACAATGACAGTGCCATTGTTAGATTTTATAGTAAAGGTTGGAGAGTAAGCTTTACGAGTGGGGGAGAAAAGCAATAGCTTCGTTTTGTTAGGATTTATAGGAGACGTCGATTACAGAGCCAGTTTTCGACGGTATTAAAAACAGTTTGGGATAGTCTGCAGACTTAAAGGCCAGGTGGCAGAGCAAATCAAAGTGGAGTCATCTGCATATTGAATGCAGGTGGCTTTTGCGATGACTTTGTACAGGTCGTTAATAAAGATAGAAAATAATAGGGATCCTAATATAGAGCCCTGAGGGACCCCAAGGGTGATAGGTAGAAAGGAAGATAGTTTATGCCATAATACAGCCTGTGGTCTACCACTCAGATAAGATTTGAAACATTGGATAGCCTGGACATCTAGGGGAATAGTTTTAAGTGTGTGTATGAGTAGTTGGTGGTTGACCATGTCAAAGGCTTTGGAGAGATCAAGAAAGAGGGCAGAAGAAAGGTTGTTGTTGTTTCGGTTTTGATTAATAACATTGGAGAAGGAGAGGAGGGCCATGGTTGTACTGTGGAATGGTCTGAAACCATGCTGTGAGTTAGCCAGGAGATTGTGTTGAATGAGATGGCTCAGGAGTTGTTTATGGATGCACTTCTCCATAATTTTAGCCAGGGGTGACAAAATAGCTATAGGTCTGTAATTTGTCAGTTTAGTGGAACTGCCCCCTTTGTGGAGTGGAATAACATGGGATGTCTTCCAGATGGAGGGGATAGTGGCTTCTAATATAGTTCTGTTGATCAGGATAGAGATCGGGTGTGCTATGCCATCTGCAGCTTTTTGTAGATACTCAGCTGGGAGGAGATCCGCTGCAAGGGTGGTAGGTTTTAGTTTCTTGATTAGGGCACGGATAAGTGATGTGGAAACTGGATGAAAGTTAAACAGGGGTTGAGAACTGGGTGCGGTGGCATTAGGACTTGGGCAACTGTGATATAGTTGGTTAGCTAGTGACTGGATAGTTTCTGTGAAGAAACTATTAAAGGAATTGGCAACATCTTCCGAAGGTTTTTGGATAGTAGCCGAGGGGATAGGAGTTGTGAATTGCCCTGGGTGAATACGTTTATTTATGGCTGCCCAAATCTTTTGCAGATTGTTTTGATGCTTCTGTTGTAAATGGCAGTAAAAGTTTTTTTTTGTTTTTTTGTTTTTTTTTTATCTAGGGTGGTACATTTTTTAGTGTTGTTCCTTAGTTGTGAAAATCTAAGTTAATCTAAGGGGGATTTTGTGGTATGCCAAGTGGTTCAAGCTATGTTTCTAAGTAAGATCATTTGTCTGGTTTCTTTTGAAAGCCATGGAGCAACTTTTGCTTTAGTTCTTATAGACCGTGCAGGTGCATGGGTATCAAGGATGGATAGAACGTGCAGGTGCATGGGTATCAAGGATGGATAGAACGTGCAGGTGCATGGGTATCAAGGATGGATAGAACGTGCAGGTGCATGGGTATCAAGGATGGATAGAACGTGCAGGTGCATGGGTATCAAGGATGGATAGAACGTGCAGGTGCATGGGTATCAAGGATGGTTAGCAATTTGGTGTTGAAATATAATACAGCTTCTTCAAGTGGTAGATGTTTTAGGACTGCCCAATTACATGCTTTGAGTTAATTTTGGAAATTAGTGGGGTTAAAGTTTTTGTTGTTTTTAATTGGTTTGTAAGTAGGTTGGTGGGGGATGACAGTCTTATGCCTGTTTATATGTAAGAAAATGGTCACTTATGTCTTCAGGTCAGGTACCGGCCCTATACATGTGGGGATGGCTAGGTACCGGCCCTATACATGTGGGGATGGCTATTAATGAGTATCCAATCCCGGATACTATCTTTGTCATTAGGTTTACTGATCTTAGTAGGGGAGGATATGATCTGAGTAAATCCGTATAGGTTTACATGGATGGTCCGGGATTCTGAGGAGCAAATATTCCAGTCAATGCTGAAGTCTCCTAGAACAATTGTTTCTTGAGGGTAGTTATTAGACAGCCAAGACAGGATATCTTCTAGGGTGTTTGTATTATTACCTGGGGGAATGATGATATTTTTCTTGTTTCACTGTTGCAGTCATCACATTTGGGTTATCTGCTTGCAGTAGCCCTCAGTCGCCCTGATTATCAAAGTCTTGGGTTGTGCGTCGGTTGCTGTCTTATCTTCCATGACGTCAGGTAGTCAGCGGTATAAAGCATGCAGCCAGGGCCATTTTATCAGTCTTTCATGCCATGCGGTGCCCGAAGCAGAAGCTATTCGCAAGTGCCGGTCAGCCAACTCCTGAAATTTTCGTTTTCGAGTTTCAGAACCAAAGTCTTCAAACTAAGCTAAGTACCCCATTGGGGAAACTTTTTCTTGCTCTAAACCAATGTCAGTAAAAGTCAATAATTGTATTTCTTGTGGAAAGCAAGTACCTCATAAAGATGTTAATTCGTGCTGTATTCCTTGCCTAGGCCCTGACCACGACGTACCTCGCTGTCGGTTTTGTGCCTTATTTAAACAACAAACTATTCGTTGTTGATATATTTACACTTCTAAATATTTTGGTACTCTGTTCAACTACCCAGATATGGCTTCTGTAAGCCACCCGACTACCGACATTCTGAAAAAACGCAAAGATAAAGACCGAGACAGACCGCATAGGTTCAAAGCTGCCAACGACTCTTCTCCTAAGCTAGTCGCCAGTTGCCGGTACTCAGTGATGTGCTTTCACAGCCCCTGATAACCTGCTACTTCAGATTCGCAGGCCTCTACTGAGACCCATTCGGAGTCCAGTATGCCGCGAGATGCTTCAACTGTGGAACCTGTGGATGTCTCTACCTTGGATGGGTCCAGAGCCGCTGTTCAGGAACTGGCTTCTGAGGGTGTATTTAGATCTACTGACTTGCATATTAAACTGACGCCATTTTCTTCAAGGCCTAAAATTCGATCTATGCCTAAAAAATGACACCCAGACTGCATGGTCAGGCCCCTATGCCTAAAAAACAAATAAGAATGGCTAAGGACCTTATTACTCTAATCAGGGGAAGCCACCCTTCCCCCCCTCTAAGAGACCTAGGACTGATTTTCCTTCTGATTATGATTCTGATATTTCTGTTTTCTCTAATGACCAGGATTTGCCGTTATCTACCTATGAGGATTCTGATGCAGAGGACTCCATTCCCTCTGCTTCCCCTCCAGAGGATTTCTCTTTTAGGGAGAATTTCCTCTGGGAAAGCCAGGATTACTCTGACTCCAAAAAGAGGCTTAGGGAATTCTTACTCCTGCCTCAACACAGGCCTTTAGCTATCCCCCCTGTACTGGGCATTGTAGATGATGCCTTCTCAGAATCTAGCTTGGCCGCTGATTCTTTACCTCCTGCTCCCAGAAAACCTGATAGGTATTACAGGGTACCTGACTCTCACAAGTTCCTCTTTAAAAATCCTACTGCGGATGCTGAGACCATTTCACAGGGACCCAAGGGCATTAAGGCTACTACTGTCAAAAATCCTAGCCCCTCTGGTACAGATTCCAGGGCACTGGATAGATGAGGAAAGAAGGTATACACTTCTGCTACTTTAGCCATTAGGGCATTAAACTGACAGTTTCATATGTTAAAGTATCAGCAGCATATTATTGCATTGCTTAAACAGAAGATGATTCCTGATTGTGCTGAAAATAAAGAATTACAGGATTTAATGCATTCTCCTGAACAAGTTGGAAAACATACTTTGCAATGTGGTTTTGATTCATTAGAGGCATCTTGCAGGGCTGCTGTCACTAGGTCTGTACTTAGAAGGCATGCTTGGGGTAAGGAGCAATCTTTGTCAGATCATGCTAAAGCTAAATTGCTCGATGCTCCCTTAAACCAACACCGCCTGTTTGGCAACAAAGCAGTAGTAGTACTTAAAAGGATGGAGGCAAAAGCTAAATTTATTCAAACTGTTAGATTTCCTGCAAGTACAACCTCCCAGATTTAGTAGGCACTGGCCCTCTAAGAATTGGTCCTTTCCTGCCTCTTCCAGGCTTTCTCAGTACAAACCCAGAACCAGCAGAACACCCAGGCTTCAGTCCCAAGGTACTCACAGGCCTAAACAGTGGGGGGCTCCCACTTCCAAAGCAGGGAGTAGTAAGACTCCCCCCTGTGGTAAACTGTCTCAATGACTTAACTTTAAACCTTCCAAGCCCTGCTCAACTGACTGTTCCTTTAGGGGGAAAGATTGTCCTGCATGCAAAAAATTGGGAACTCATTACCCAGGACAAATGGGTTTTAAATATAGTTTCCCAAGGATACAGATTCCACTTCCACTCCTTACCAACCCCAAACGGCTGGCCAGACCTACCCCCAAATCAGTGGGCAGAGGCTCAAAAGGAAGTTCTCTCTCTTTTAAGCATCAGGAGCTATTCAACCTGTTCCAGAAGATAAATGGGGACAAGGTTTCTACTCAAGACTTTTTTCTGGTACCCAGAAAGGACAATTCCTGGTGTCCTATCCTAAATCTGTCTATCCTAAACACATTTTTGGCAATCCCAAAATTCAAGATGCTAGCTCTTTATCAGCTGCTTTCCATGCTAGGCAAATATGCCTGGTTGGCAACACTGGATGTAAAGGAAGCCTACCTGCACATTCCAATAAGGGAATCTTGCAGAAGATACCTATGCTTCAGAGCAGGCTACATGCACTATCAGTTCTCTGCACTGCCCTTTGGCTTATCTACTGCACCCAGGGAATTCACAAAGTGCCTAGTTCCAGTCATTGCATTTTGCAGGCAAAGAAATATTCAAATATACCCATCCCTGGACGATTGTCTAATTCAGGCAGAAAGCCAGGACATACTATTAAGTCATCTGGCATTTGTAAAGAAATTGCTAACTTCTCTGGGGTACACCATAAACGAAAAGAAATCACATCTTGTACCCTGCCAACAAATTGTATTCCTGGGAGCAATCTTGAATACAGCTTCCCAGATGGCCTACCTCACGCCAGAGAAACAAGTTTATTTGACAGCCTACTTCAAACTACTGGCCACAAAGACCCAGCTATCTGCAAGCCCTGGGGATCATGGCCTCCTGCATTATACTAATTCCATATGCAAGACTTCATATGAGGAAACTACAATGTTATCTAAAATGCCTATGGTGTCAACATTCTCAGAATCTAGAATCAATGATTCCTATCATACCTTGTCTACAGATAGAGTTCCATTGGTGGGCAGAGGCCTGCCACCAGAACAAGGGACTGCCATTCACTCTACCCCCTGTTGCCCAAACCTAACAACAGATGCATCAGACTATGCATGGGGGGGGGGGCTCTCTTGGCAGGGCAGTGCTTTCAGGACAAGTGGAACGAACCCAAGTCAAATGCACCTGCATATCAATCAAAAAGAAATGTTAGCTGTACAGTATGCTCTGACAGCCTTCAAGGACCACATTCTTCCCAGACAATTATTGGTAAAGACTGACAACACCACTGTTATGTGGTACATAAATCAAGCAGGGGGGAACCCACTTTTACCCTCTCTGCAGACTAGCTATGGCTCTGTGGAACACAGCCTTGCACTACCAAATGCACGTACAGGCACAATTCCTGCCAGGAAACCTAAGCAGAAATCTCATGGACACACACGAGTGGAAACTGGAACCAAAGATCTTCAACATGTTGAGAAACAAATGGGGGAGCCGAGAGATATACCCGTTTGCCTCCCCTCAGAACTACCAATTGGACAAATTCTGCACAAGGACTCCCCACAAACAAGCTTGGAAAGTGGATGCCCTGTCCTTCAGTTTATGCCTTTCACCCTCTGCCTCTCCTCTCCAAGGTACTACTAAAGATCAAACAGGACAAACCAAGGATGATAATTGATTGCACCAGACTGGCCATGCCAACACCGGTACCCCTTTTGCACAGTGTGTCACTACTGGCACCTGCCTCAGACACCTGCCCTGCTGTCCCAGCAGGAGGGCCAGATTCTGCACCCACAGCTTCAAACTTTGAACCTAGCAGCCTGGCTAATTACCTGATCTCTCCTTTACCATCCCTCAGTAAGCAAGTGTTGGATGTCATTCTGGAGGCAAGGAGGCCTAGTATTAGAAAATCCTATGCTGAAAAATGGAAAAGATTCTGTTCCTGGAACCAAACTCTAGGCGTGGACACAGCAGCACCCAGTTTACCTCAGATTCTCCAATATTTAACTGAGATGCTTCACAAGAGCCTTTACTTTTCCTCTATAAAAATTCAGGCCTCAGCCATTTCAGCTCCTTACAATATAGAACCCACCCCTCTTCTCTCATCCACTGCTGAAGCAGTTCCTCAGAGGGGCCAAAAACATAAGACCACCCAGGAGATCCCCTACACCAGCCTGGGACCTTAACTGTGTATTGGAAAAACTCACTCTACCTCATTTTGAACCAGCTGCAAATGCTGAGTTGAAATTCCTTTCTTGAAAAACAGCATTCCTTTTGGCCATCACTTCAGCAAGAAGGGTGTTTGAATTGCAGCCCCTCATGGCAGTGTAGCCTTTCATTATCTTTCAATGCGGACAGGGTGTCCCTCAGGACCAAATCCCTCTTTCATGCCCAAGGTGGTATCCAGTGTAGCCCTTAACATGTCCATTCATTTGTCAGCCTTCTTTTGTAATCCACAGAACAAAGGAGAATGGATCCTTAGATGTGCACAGTCAACTTAGATTTTACTTGGACAGGACTAAACCTCTCAGGAAATCTGAACAGCTGCTGGTTACATTTGCTGCAGGGTCAGAGGGGAAGGCCATTTCTAAGCAAACCATTTCTAAATGGATATGCCATTGCATTAAATTCTGCTATAAGCACCATGGAAAGCCTACCCAGCAGGGGATAATACCACATTAAACCAGGGCTGCATCTACCTCTACAGCCTTTCTCAGTTGTGTCCCTACCAAGGACATCCTAGAAGCTGCTACCTGGAGTTCTGTGCATACCTTCACCAAGCATTACCATTTGCCTATTTTCTCTAAATCCAGAGCTGGCTTTGCCACTGCAGTCTTGCAGGGCCTTATAGCTGGTCCTAATGCTATCTAATTACTTCCTCCCATCCTTAGCTTTGGGAATCTAGTCAAATATGATGACTGCAACAGTGAAACACGAAGAACATAGTACAGTTGTGTACACTTACCATAAATGTAGACGTTACAGTGTATTCACTGTTGCAGTTCTGGTTACCCTCCCTCCAGCCCCCTAATTTCTTTTGTCTATACCTCTATTCTTGTTTACTATGCTTAAAGCTTTCTAGTGTATTTGCTTTTTGTTAGAGGTGTAACCTTGTATATAATTACTTCCCATTATGGGGTCACCCGACATCTGGGGCAAGAAAAACTGATAAAATGGCGTCAGCTGCATGCTTTATACCCCTGACTACCTGAAGTCATGGAAGATGAGACAGCAACTGACGCATGACCCAAGACTTTGATAATCAGGCCGACAGGGCTACTGCAAGCAGATAACCCAAATGTAATGACTGCAACAGTGAATACACTCAAACATCTGCCTTTATGGTAAGTGTACACAACTGTACTTGAATACTTCTGTTTTTATTAATTTGAAGCTTGGTAATGAGAATTTCAGCATTATCAACATGGGGTGGTTGTGTGGAATCAGAGGTCACATCTGCAGTAGTTTTGTATTGTACAGCTACCCCTCCTCCCTTCTTAGTGGTATGGTCTAACCTTAGTATGTTATAACCTGGGGGTAAAACCTCAGTGTGAAGTTGTTCAATCTCGATGTTCATTCTTACACATGAGTTCGGAGCTGATCCATCGGCTCTGAGTTGGCCACTTTCACAAGCTCAAGGTTTTAGAGTAGCTCGAGGCCAAGACCCTATCCAATGATGCTCTCTGTCTCACCTCAGATCTTGTTTGCCATTGCAACAGATTGGAGGTCGAGAGAGAGCCTGGGCCAGTATTTCTTACTTTTACTTAATTATTGGATAGTTATCCTTACAATCTCTCTTATAATTAGTGTGTTCTTGGCTAGTTAGCCATAGTTTTTTGTTCAGGCTCTGTCTTTACTGTTTTTGATGAATTTTTTTGTCTTTATAGAGCGGCTGCTCTTAGGCCTTCTTGTCCTTGTTTTTGTTTATCCCCTTCCTGTTATAAAAGTTAGAAAACTTTAAGAAAGTTTAGAAAAATTTATACCTTTATAGTTAGAGTTTGAATATATATTAGCTTTGTAGACTTTGCAACTTTAGCGTTTTGCTGTGTGTGTGTTATTAGCTAGTCTAATATTAGATTGGGCTTCTTTTTCTAGAGTGGTTATATATATATTTATATATATATATATATATATATATATATATATATATATATATATATATATTTTTTTTTTTTTCTGACTGGTGTATATACTGTTTATATTTGATATGGCTGATCAAAAAGAAAAGCAAAAGTCTGGATTTAAGAAATGCCCCAAGTGTGGGCAGTAAATGTCTATAACTGATCTGCATGTCAGTTGTGTGTACTGTTTGGGGGCAGTCCATCTTCAGGAGGATTGCTCCATTTGCCACTCTTTTAACAGCAGGGTGTTACTGGAAGCAGGAGAAAACTGGTAGACAGGGGTTTGCTGAAACCAGATTTCCAGGAATCGTTGGACAAGGCTGACCAGCCTTCAAAGTCATTGAAGGGTTCAAAATCTTCAAAAGCTTCTTCGGAGCCAAAGTCGTTAGCTCCAAGCCTTGCTGAGAAGGTGCGGTTGCCGGTTCTGCAGTCGTTGGAGCTGTGCACCGAGCTTGTGTTTCGGAGCCGGTCCCCGAAACTTTTAGGTCACCCATTTTGCAGTCAGTGGCTTCTTCGATACCTTCTACTCATTCTTCGAGAACCCTCTCCGATGTGGATGTGGACTGAGTGGTGCAGAAGCTTCTTGAGAATCTGGCACTAGCCAAATCATTATTGGCTTCGACCCAACTGGTTTCGGAGCCGAAGGCTATTTTACCTGCTGTGTCTACTCCGAGCCGAGCCAGTCCTTCGGAGCTGGGGGAGGTGGAACCGATGATTGTGGAACCTTAGGAGCCAAGGCCTGTTCCAGTGCCATCAGCTCCATCAACTCAGACTACTTAAGTGCCGTTCGAGGAGTCTGGGAACTGACACAGTCTGGTCGGCTCGGGGGGGGGGGGTCAAACCAATAGGTCGCTTCCGACCCTTCCCCTCGGAGCTTCTGCATGGATTCATGGAAATTGAAATATTATGGCTTGTTTTATTTTCTATTGCTATGTGTGTAGCTTTACAACCTTTAAAAAGTGTCATGTTTAATAAATATGTTTTAAAAAAAGATTGATAAGAACTCTCCCAGTGTGCAAACTGAAACACGGGGTGGGGGTGGGGGTGCAGTTTACATTTTGAATAAAATTAATTCACTGGCTAGTAATTATCTTGATATATCAAATGCACTCAGATGTTTAAAATTAAGTGAAATACTGAAGGAATATATAAGGTCATATAATAAAGGGCTGATATAAATAAAATAAGCTTTAAATAGGTATTTAGATGAAAAGAGAAAACTGCAAAAATCAAATGCTGCAAAGAAAAAGTCTGGCTGTGAACATTAAGCCTCTCAAGAAGAGCTGTTTCAAAAAAATCATGGGGTTGAAAGGCAGAGCATGCAGAGAACACTTGAGATTTTCTGTTATTTCAGAGAAACTGGAATATTTACACTGCATTTGTTTTATAAAAGTACGGATAAGCAACTGGACTTGCATTCTACAGCAGGATTTGTTAATGGAAAGGGCACATTGTCTATACGCTCTACATTTGGCAATGAGAATGCAGCAAATACCTATATTAGTAAAGATGCCATCGTACCAACAGAATGTTGCTCCAGATAAAAATTGACAGATAAAAATTGACAGAAGAGGACAGTATTAAAACTGGAGACAGATGGTTGTTTCTGGAAAACATTCATAACACCAGTCAGAAGAGAAGCAAGTTTATCATAGCAATCAGGCAATGCCTGGAGAATGGTGTGAGGTTCAAGCTGCTGTATCCAGCTTTCTTCATAGTTTTTTTTGATGATCAAAGACATTTTTATATGCAAAACAGACTAAGGAGAAAAAGTTTAGCCAGCAAGCAAAAAAAGACACAGTTTCTCATTCTGAAAAAGTAAAGCCCACAGAAATACATTGCCAGTGGAACATTTTCCATTGCAAGGACAATGCTGACTTGCCAGCAGAAAAAAACAAGAGATGTTCTGTAGTCCTATCTCAACTTCATTCTTATATATGGGTACGGCGCCGATCCTCAGCTCAGACTTTGCCTATTACAAAGCTCAAAGTCTCTCAGTTGGCTCGTGGCTAGGTAGGTATCCCATAGTGCACTAGTACAATTCCCAGATCTGGTTTACCGTCTACAAGTTCAGAAGTGCTTCTTGCTTGACCGTGGCTAAATTCAAAGCCTTTTTCAGTATTATTCATTTTTACTGATATTTTAGCTAGTTTTACTTAATATTAGTGTTGGTTATTATATAGATAGTGTTTAGAAACATTTTCGCTATTTAGTTAGTTTTTTAAGAACTTGTTGACCTATTGGCCCTTGTTGATGTTCATCATGCATACAGCTGCAGTAATCACAGATGGGTTCTCTGCTGTCAGGCGGTCCCTCGGTCGGCCGAATTCCAAAGTCTAGGTCCGGCATCGGTTGTTGTCGCTTTCTCTCCTGACGTCAGCGAGGCCGGAGTATATAAGACACAGCCGACGCCATGTTCCCCAGTCTTTTTTGCCACGCGGTGCCCGAAGCAGAAGCAGTTCGCAAGTGCCGGTCAGCCAGCTCCTGAATTACGGAAATATTGGAAACCAAAGTCTTCATTAAAGCTAAGTACCCCATTGGGGAAACTTTTCTTGCCTCAGTCCGATGTCAGAAAAAGTTAATAATTGTATTTCTTGTGGGAAGCAAATACGCGA